>NC_134403.1:6651174-6951174 GCF_038048845.1 Mixophyes fleayi
TGCTGAGCATCTCATGACTGAGATAGGAGGGGGTACACCCCAGAGCGTGCACGAGGCTGTCAGTTAGGACAAACAAGGATTCTGTGTCTCGCAGAGAGAGTCGGGGACACCTGTTTGTGCAGCTGTCCGGCCGTCTAGACTGATGTTTTCTGGACAGACTGACAGCAGCTGCTCCCGTCCCCCGGCCCAGCGTCCACGTGGTGCAAAATCACCAGTAACACCGTAAATGTACTAATTACTCCTACAACCATCGCGTGATATACTGAGCACCAGCAGCGTCACCAATACACAGTTCAGAAGTTCAACTGCACCAACAAGTGTCACCGACACACACTGGAGGCGGCCATCTTGTGGGTGAACCATATTAACCCATCAAACGACCTAGAAAGTGACTACTGGATCAGAATGGCTGCCTCCGCGGTGTACAGGATCTACTTTCATCAGAATGTGGCACCAAACACAAATACACCTTTTATTTGTTGCTATTTTACTTAGAACATAAGATTTATAGAAATAAACATCTATTCGTTCCTTTCATAAACTGGTAGACGGACCCGGCTGACCAATCCAGTGCGTACAGAGACGACAGTACGACTACCGCCATATTAATAGCAATAAGTAATAAATACTAATAACAATTAGTAAATACAAAATAAACTTAAATGTCTGCCTTGATTTAGGATATTGGGCAGAAGGTTTGAACTCTGTTACAAAAGATTTTGCCACTTAAAGAAAATTCAAACCCTAAATTGTTCATTAATATAAAGCAGGAGAGGACATAAATTATCAACTCTTATTATTAATCCCGGGAGATATAACCCTCAGTATAACGTGTCAGGGAATAAGGATCTGTATCCGGATCGGCAAATCTGAAGCATCTTGTTATAAATCCTGAGGATTGTGCCAAATTCAGGACAAATCCTGCATTAGATTATCCGAACCCTAAATAATCAGGGCCTGGTTCATCAAGGCTTTGTGTACTCCCAAATTCAACAAGAAGAGATCTGAAGATACGTCTCAGGGGCAAACGCTGGACTTGTAGGGAGGGGTTTCCATGCTACACCGTCAGAGGGCGTGGCCAGCGCGCTTCAGGGCGTGGCTATATTTGAGACGGTTCTTGGCTGCTCTCCTACTCTTCCTATCCCCATAATATACACAGGCAATGCTGCGTGCACTACTGTTAGGTGCACACAGCTCTCCTTTTTCGAGCAGAGCCGTATGAAACGAGACATATCTATCCCTACAATCAGGACAAAGTCCTGATTGTGTCAGAACAGTCGGCTCTCTCCTACCTGTTCTTGCTGCTTTCAATAATTGTTGGGGAGAGATGGCTGTGAACAGTGCAGACGGAAACGATCTGCACACAAGCTGCAAAGTGGATGGTCCTGGGCAAGGTCCAGCCACCTAAAGCATACAGTAGCCCAGGCTGAGATGGGGGTTTCCAGACACTAGGGAACCCCCCCCCCCCTCGGTTTGCCTATGTGTCTGGTAAATAATTTGAGTCTAGGTCCGCTCTGCTCTACTGCATAGGACACTGCAGGATACGTCCAATACATACGTGAATATAAAAGTCGCAAAGAACACACAGGGAAAAATAATAATAAATGTCACCTGGTAATAATATAGACATTAATGATAAAAACAGTTTAAAATAAAGGTCCTGAGATCTAAAAAAAAAAAAACTTAAACGCTGACACACCCGATACATGTAACAACGTTTCTCTAAACCGGTGAGAATTAATGTAAGACTATTTGTACGTAAATCATGTCACTGGTGGTTATAAATATCAGATATGGATCTGGTATATGATATTGTAGGTATTAAAAGAGACTTGTCACTTGCACACAGTGGGGGCAGCTATTTACGTGGGTTGAGCCAGTCCGGTGACATCACTGTGACATCACTGAGGCTCTCCCTGATTAATATTTAAGAGGTCATGAATATTAGATCAGCTCACACAATAGCTGTGTGTAAGTTTTACTTTAAACACAGAAACGAGTCCTGTTGTTACATTTCTCATTGTTCCACAGGAGCCACTGTGCCAGCATTCTGCATTACTCCTCCCCTCATTTGCATATATGAGCCCCTGGCATTAGGTCCGGGAGGGGACATTAATGTAACTAAACAAACCAAAAATAATATTCCTGGGGCAAGCTTGAGTATGACGGCCGCATTGAAATAATACTATTAAATAACGTGGTACCTGTACAGCCAGGAAGTCGTCCTCGTCCGGCAGGATCCGGTACGTGTGCACATGCTTCTGAAACCTGCGGAGGGAAGTGACACAGTGAGATTATTACATGTGATCATAGGGTTAGTACAACATACATGATCTCCAACCTCTAAGGTTATGTCATCACATAGGGATCGCTGCCCTCACGTATTACAGCGAATCCACCAGCAAACTGGGATTTACAACATGAACTGTGCTATACATCCTACTATAGGAATATAATGATAATATGTAATATTATTTAGACATTTCTCTATTCTTTAATCGTACATCTCCATCTGTGGTAATAGTTGTCCCTGTCTTTACTGGGGAATAGGAACCTTTAACAGTGACTACAGACTGGCGCAGACAGCGTCATACTGAGGAGCATGAGGTATAAACACAGTTATACAGAGACAGCGGCGCTCGGCGTTATACAGAGACAGCGGCGCTCGGCGTTATAAAGAGACAGCGGCGCTCGGCGTTATAAAGAGACAGCGGCGCTCGCAGTTATACAGAGACAGCGGCGCTCGGCGTTATAAAGAGACAGCGGCGCTCGGCGTTATAAAGAGACAGCGGCGCTCGGCGTTATAAAGAGACAGCGGCGCTCGGCGTTATACAGAGACAGCGGCGCTCGGCGTTATACAGAGACAGCGGCGCTCGGCGTTATACAGAGACAGCGGCGCTCGGCGTCATACAGAGACAGAGGCGCTCGGCGTCATACAGAGACAGCGGCGCTCGCAGTTATACAGAGACAGCGGCGCTCGCAGTTATACAGAGACAGCGGCGCTCAGTTATACAGAGACAGCGGCGCTCAGTTATACAGAGACAGCGGCGCTCAGCGTTACCGAACTTTACACATTCAGTCTTCTGACTGGAGACAACACAGACCCCTCCGTCTGCAGTGTGTGACTGGATCACTAGTAAATAACTTATGGTATCAATAAATTGAAAGGAAATAGAGCAGGGCGCAAATTTATAGAATTGCATAGGCACTTATTTTTTTTATATATTGTGAGATAGGAAATCGTTATCTCTGAGACCAGGGTAGAAAAGTTGTTTTTTCTGTTTAACCTGCTATAGGATATGACTATTTCTGATGTATTATCCGATACAATGAGCCTGTGTTTACCAGGCCTTTGATGTATTGTGATGTGGGAAACTAGCTTGTTTTGGTTTTTGTTGTTCTGTGTGAATATGTATCCGAACGGTCTGATGAAAGGCCACACGTTAATTAGATCTTTTGATGTGGAAGGTCCAACATTGAAGGCAGGAACTTTAATTAAGACTGGCTCCTGGTTTCTCTGCATTTGAAAACCAGGTGTAGGACATCACAGTGGTTCTATTCATAGATAAGTATACATTTTGTTAGCCTTGAAATGCATGTAAATCTATGTTTGTGTAAATATAGTATATCCTGATTCTAAACTATTCTAGACTATTTCTGAACTGTATAAAAGTTGATCTGTGTGAGCATGTAAGTGTTCTTCTGAGTTCAACATCTGACTTGATCACCGATACCTCTGATCAGTGAGAGCAAATAAACATCTTGCTTCAAACACCTGCTTGGAACCATCTTCAATATCGTTGTATTCCTGTGATTAGACCCTAAACCTAATCCATTCTCTGGCTGTGTCTGAGGTTTTGGACCCAAGCGTTTCCGGTACCACCGCTCTGCCTGCTACCCAGCAGCCCTGGTTAGTGTGATAGGCCAGGGGGGATCCATTCACAGCAACCCGGATCCATAGTGTCACAGTGTGCATTTATTATTAATGTATGTAACACACAATGCAGAGTCATACACAGCACACGCATACTGAGCTGACATGTTTATGTGCAACCTGGGGGGAGAAGAGGCAGTCCGCAATGCCCGTGAGGGCCACTTACCTGGGGGCCAGGTGTGAGAGGAGGAGACTCTTGTTGTATCCCAGCCCGGCCTCATACCGCCCCCCGCCCCCCAGAGTTACCAGTACACACAGTGCTGCCCCCCCCCAGTGTTACCAGTACACACAGTGCTGCCCCCCTCCCCCCCAGTGTTACCAGTACACACAGTGCTGCCCCCCCAGTGTTACCAGTACACACAGTGCTGCCCCCCCTCCCCCCCAGTGTTACCAGTACACACAGTGCTGCCCCCCTCCCCCCCCAGTGTTACCAGTACACAGTGCTGCCCCCCCCCCAGTGTTACCAGTACACACAGTGCTGCCCCCCCCAGTGTTACCAGTACACACAGTGCTGCCCCCCCTCCCCCCCAGTGATACCAGTACACACAGTGCTGCCCCCCCTCCCCCCCAGTGATACCAGTACACACAGTGCTGCCCCCCCCCAGTGTTACCAGTACACACAGTGCTGCCCCCCCCAGTGTTACCAGTACACACAGTGCTGCCCCCCCTCCCCCCCAGTGATACCAGTACACACAGTGCTGCCCCCCCTCCCCCCCAGTGTTACCAGTACACACAGTGCTGCCCCCCCTCCCCCCCAGTGATACCAGTACACACAGTGCTGACCCCCCCCAGTGATACCAGTACACACAGTGCTGATGCCGCCTGTCTCACCCACAACAAATATATTTTGAGTGCCCGTGCCAGCAGGTTCTCACTGGTTGTCAGAGGGACATATTCCTGGCACAATATACTATGCAATAAATGTTGGGTAAAATAAAGTAATGAAATCAGTTACACACAGAGACGCTATTACTGTCCCACTTATTAATATTTCCAACAGCGACAATGGTCCGAATGTGATGACAGAGGATGAAAGTGATGAAACATTGCACGAGAACAGGGAATCTGCGAGATACTGAGCCTCAGATGCCACTACCCACAATGCCACGCTGCTCCGAGCGCCCATATGGTACCAGGGAGGATACTGAAGATAGGTCAGAACCTCAGGCCGGATGCAGGGGCCCCACACTGGAGTCCCCCCACATTGTTATAACCACAGATTTCACGTGTCACCCATTCAGAGAACAAACTTAGGCCCTACGCAGTGATTCCCAAACTTTTGCAGTTCGCTGCACCCTTAGAGTCTCCAAATTTTTTCAAGACACCCCTCCAAAATAATTACTGAGCAGTCCTGTTTTTAGAAGTAGTTGGGTCAAAAAATTGTAACAAGTATTTAGGTCACGACAGAAATACTTATTTAGTTGTGTGCAAAAATGCCCCCTCTGCAACCAGGCACACTGCCCCCTCTCACGTTGCCCCTCTGCCCTCTGTCCCCTCCTCTGCCCCCCTCCTCTGCCCTCTGTACCCCCTCCTCTGCCCCTCTGTACCCCCTCCTCTGCCACGATCCCTCCCACGCCAGCCATAGAAAAAAGAAGGAACACAGAAACTTACCAATCCGCGCAGCGCCGGAACCCAGCAGCCCTCTCTCTCCCGCAGCTGTCACTGACGTCAATATTCAGTGACAGCTGCGGGAGAGAGGAGGCTGCTGGAACCCGGCGCGCGCAGATTGGTAGTTTCCGTGTTCCTTCTTTTTTTTATGGCTGGCCGCGGCACCCCAGTGACAGCTTCGCGGCACCCCAGTGACAGCTTCGCGGCACCCCAGTGACAGCTTCGCGGCACCCCAGTGACAGCTTCGCGGCACCCCAGTGACAGCTTCGCGGCACCCCTGGGAGCCGTGGCGCACACTTTGGGAACCGCCGGCCTACCGCCTAAGTTTGGGGGGGAAGAGGAGAGACAGTGGCGGAGGCGAAGAGGAGAGAGAGTGGGGAGGGGAGGGGAGAAGAGAGAGAGTGGGGGGGAAAGAGGCGAGAGAGCAGGGGGGGAGAGGAGCGGGGGGGGGGGAGGGGGAAGGAGAGAAGAGAGCGGGGGGGGGAAGAGGAGAGAGCGCGGGGGGGAGGGGAAGAGGAGAGAGCGCGGGGGGGAGGGGAAGAGGAGAGAGCGCGGGGGGAGGGGAAAGAGGAGAGAGCGCGGGGGGGGAGGGGAAAGAGGAGAGAGCGCGGGGGGAGGGGAAAGAGAGAGAGCGCGGGGGGAGGGGAAAGAGGAGAGAGCGCGGGGGGAGGGGAAAGAGGAGAGAGCGCGGGGGGAGGGGAAAGAGGAGAGAGCGCGGGGGGAGGGGGAAAGAGGAGAGAGCGCGGGGGGAGGGGAAAGAGGAGAGAGCGCGGGGGGAGGGGAAAGAGGAGAGAGCGCGGGGGGGAGGGGAAAGAGGAGAGAGCGCGGGGGAGGGGGAAAGAGGAGAGGGCGGGGGAGGGGAAGAGGAGAGGGAGCGGGGGAGGGGAAGAGGAGAGAGAGCGGGGGAGGGGAGGGGAGAAGAGAGAGAGTGGGGGGAAAGAGGCGAGAGAGCAGGGGGGGGAGAGGAGCGGGGGGGGGAGGGGGAAGGAGAGGAAAGAGAGCGGGGGGGGGAAGAGGAGAGAGAGCGGGGGGGAGGGGAAGAGGAGAGAGAGCGGGGGGGGAGGGAAGAGGAGAGAGAGCGGGGGAGGGGGAAGAGGAAGAGAGCGCGGGGGAGGGGGAAGAGGAGAGTGAGCGGGGGAGGGGAAGAGGAGAGAGCGCGGGGAGGGGGAAGAGGAGAGAGCGCGGGGGAGGGGGAAGAGGAGAGAGCGCGGGGGAGGGGGAAGAGGAGAGAGCGCGGGGAGGGGGAAGAGGAGAGAGCGCGGGGGAGGGGGAAGAGGAGAGAGCGGGGGAGGGGAGAAGGAGAGAGAGCGGGGGAGGGGGAAGAGGAGAGAGAGCGGGGGAGGGGAAGAGGAGAGAGAGCGGGGGAGGGGGAAGAGGAGAGAGAGCGGGGGAGGGGGGAAGAGGAGAGAGAGCGGGGGAGGGGAAGAGGAAGAGAGCGCGGGGGAGGGGGAGAGGAGAGAGCGCGGGGGAGGGAAGAGGAGAGAGCGCGGGGGAGGGAAGAGGAGAGAGAGCGGGGGAGGGGGAAGAGGAGAGAGAGCGGGGGAGGGGGAAGAGGAGAGAGAGCGGGGAGGGGGAAGAGGAGAGAGAGCGGGGGAGGGGGAAGAGGAGAGAGCGCGGGGGAGGGGGAAGAGGAGAGAGCGCGGGGGAGGGGGAAGAGGAGAGAGCGCGGGGGAGGGGAAGAGGAGAGAGCGCGGGGGAGGGGAAGAGGAGAGAGCGCGGGGGAGGGGAAGAGGAGAGAGCGCGGGGAGGGGAAGAGGAGAGAGCGCGGGGGAGGGGAAGAGGAGAGACGCGGGGGAGGGGAAGAGGAGAGAGCGCGGGGGGAGGGGGAAGAGGAGAGAGCGCGGGGAGGGGGAAGAGGAGAGAGAGTCGGGGGAGGGAAGAGGAGAGAGAGCGGGGGAGGGGGAAGAGGAGAGAGAGCGGGGGAGGGGAAGAGGAGAGAGCGCGGGGGAGGGGAAGAGGAGAGAGCGCGGGGGGAGGGGAAGAGGAGAGAGCGCGGGGGAGGGGAAGAGGAGAGAGCGCGGGGGAGGGGAAGTGGAGAGAGCGTCGGGGGAGGGGAAGAGGAGAGAGCGTGGGGGAGGGAAGAGGAGAGAGCGCGGGGGAGGGGGAAGAGGATGAGAGCGTGGGGGAGGGGAAGAGGAGAGAGAGTGGGGAGGGGAAGAGGAGAGAGAGGAGGAAGAGGCGAGAAGGGCGACTGGAGAGAGAAGCGGCCAGAAATACTCCATCGCCCTTTCAGACAAAGTTGCAGTAAAAGTTCGGCAGAGCTGAACAATGTATTTAACTTTAGGTTTCATATAGGAGAATGTTAATTATTTCTTTCAGATGGGCCCAATATAACAAACAGTATTACAGGTGTGTGTACAGTGTGTTTATTCATTAAACCAAAGTTGTGCTACTGATTGTATCTTGTTTATATGATATACAGTCCACCCCCACAATAGATACTGAGATATGTAAGTGTGTTCTTATAAGACATGTGGTCACCTACATATATCTACCCACAATTCCTAGTTGCAGGACGGTGGTCTTTTGCATATCTCTACCCACAATTCCTAGCTGCAGGACGGTGGTCATTTGCATATCTCTACCCACAATTCCTAGCTGCAGGACTTTTGCAATGTCTATTGGGTGTGTGTGGAAATTCTTCCTATCCTGTACAGCCAGCTCTCTATTCTTCGTTCCCACACCTTAGACGAGATTGTAGCGATGGGACAGATATAAATATTTATGAAAGGCTGTGCATATGCACGAGATAACTGAAGAGCTAACAGTTAACTAAATATGTCCGCACCATGCTGCCTTCCCCTCAGCTGCAGCCGCTCACCATGTCAGGAGGGAGGGGCTTTTCTAAAGGAGAAATGCATTGTGTGGATTGGTAGATTCATACACGTAGACAGGACCAGTGACATCACAGCAGCTCAAACAACTGCATTCTCAGATTGATTTGTTTGTTTTACCCATCAGATTCCACTAGGACACGAATGCTCATTTACAAGTGGTGAACACCCACTTTCCGGAAACACTCATGAGGAGGATACTTGTATATTTTTGGGTTTACAGCTGCTACTGAAAATGCAGTACTCCCCCCCATAGAACCCCCCTTCATAAAGTAAAATACGTCAGTTTATTTAAAGAATTTAAAATACTTTTTAATACGGTTTAGCTTAGTTTATATGTTAAATGAATCATAGAGTGATGGGACATCGGGGCCATCTGTTCATTTTCCACCTAAGCCGGCTCATTTAAACTGTCCTGCACAATGAAATCATTTTTACCATAAGTCGGAGCAATTCATTTTGCATTCAGCCAGGACTGCGCCGATTCACCAAGCTCCTCCTATCGGCAAAAGCAAATATTCGCAGCTCCATTTCCAAAAAATGGGAAGTAAGGGTTGGAGGGCGGTGTCACAAAAGAGAATTATCGCTGCAAATCTGCACAACTGTCATAAATGAGATTGGCTTATAGATAAGGGAGGAGCTTCCGCCGTCTATCGCGTCACAGCGGCAGAAACCGCAAAGTAAGGACGAGCCTAGTCCGATCACTACTTACTATGGGTATAAGAACCCCACACGCCTCAGTGAGCTGGCTACATTCTCACTATATGGGGGATAACTTATAGCACAAGTAGGCGGAGCCTGTTCCCTGAGTACACACAGGCAGACAGACTGACAGGGTGAGGGCAAAAAGATATTCCTGTCATAATATACCTATGAAAGAGAAAAGAACAAACCAGAACGTCAGCTTGATAAAGTCAGACCTGCACGTTCTATTTATACTAACGCAGACTGTGCATAATCTTAAAAAGCAGAAAGTGTCTCCAACATAAACAGACACTTCTGTTGTTTTGGTTTTTACTGATCCCTAAAAGGGGAAGTGTGACTCTGTTTGTAACACTTTGGAGTGCTACATAGGGCAGTGCTTACAACCCACTACCGTGATCTGAATGTATCTGGGAGAGCGCGTCCTACTACGTCCTTATTAAAGACACTCACAGCGCGCTGAGGCACGTTCTGTGTATATAGCGCTCCGGGAAGGAGAATATATTCCATTATGGGAATAAAGCCCAGAGATTTGTCAGTCGGTGGGAGACCCCCAGTCAATATACATTAAATATGCGTATACTCTGTCTGTACTTGTTGTTAACCTATATAAATTTACTCTAATTACGCAACTGGATCGTTTAAATAACGAACACACGACTGAACGTTCATTCATCCATGTTGCTTCAGTGAAATTCCTTCAACATGAGGAACAGAGGTAAATTCCCAGCCTCCAGGACAGGCGTTTGTGGCATTACTGAGATTCTGGATTCCTCAGTAAACAGCCCTGAGGCTGAAGACAAGTTGGCTCCTATGTAACCCATACAAAGATGGCCGCCTCACACACCTGCCCTTCACGTCACATGACCCTGGCCGTTCCTCTCAGTACACACATATGGAAATAATTTCTAAGTACTAATTGTTCAACCTTCCTTTATGTAAATATGCCTGCAGCATCAGTCAGCACACAGATACAGGGACACAATCACAGAAATCGGAGTGGACCGGTCGTATACACACTATAGAGGTATTTTGTTGGCTCAACCAATATTTAATCAATTCACAAGGAACCAGTGCCATTATTGAGAGATAAATAGAGCCATGTATATTAGAGCTATAGTGAAAGCAGTTGGTTGCAGTCATCTGAGCTGCTGTGACATCACTGCCCCTGCCACTTTACATAAATCAACCAGTCCACACAGTGCAGCTCTGTAAAGCAAGTCTACAAACCTGTCAGTCATGTTGTGTCTGCTCTGTTAGATAAGCTCCTCCCACCTAACACGGCAGCCTGCTGCAGAGTTGTGAGAGCTTGGAGGACGTATCATGTAAAGTGTAAACAGGCCGATTATTTAATGTAAATAAAGTGGTTTTACTGGCTCTTTAAGGAGCAGCTAGTTATAGTCACTAACAGAAAGCGGAAATCCTCAATACTTGTAAAAGGGGTGAACAAATGACTTAGTGAGTGGCCATAACCAAGTCACCAGCAATTAGAAACTCTTAGTCTGGTGGATTCGGAATAGTGCAAGATATAATTAGATAAGTGATAACGTCTGATCTATCCTGTGACATCATATCGCTGGGCGAGGTAAGAAGGGTGTTTTATAAGCAGCCTGACTATCATTGATGTCCTTCCCCTCATTTATTTTCACCATTACATAAATATTCTGTAAATAAGAGGTCTGCTCTCCAGCTGACCTTGCCAAACTAGTGATTACCGCTGTCTGTTTGTCGTTAAGCTGCATTTTGTTAAGTAAACACTTTGGGTTCCTGAAAACTCCCCTCACACAATGCTGATGTATTATTTAATAATGTGATTATTCATCAGCGGCTGTGCTTACACAGGACATGTGTGTATCAGGGAGACAATGACCGCGCAGACGGCACAGGTGTGTTCAGCAGTAAGCCTGGTACTGAGTGTCAGCTGTGTGCCGCACCTTACAGCCTGGAATCTGGACTGTGATCCCAATTACTGTCCCAGCATTATACCGTCACACAGACAGTGTTATCTGACCCGGGTCATTACAATGCGCTGTTTTCTAGTCTTTGAAAAAACAAAAAGGAAATGAAATCTAAAGTGAGGAGAAAACATCCTCGAGAAGCGGCATTTAATGTAATATTGTGTCAGTAACCCGCAGAGCAGCGCCACCCAGTGGCGAAATTGTTAGGAAAAAACTGTAAAACGCTTAGTTGGATTTACCATGGGGGTCCCCCGATCTCATTCGTTAAGAGAAGTCACCCAACTGGTACGTTCCTTTAATAATAGGCTAACACTGGCTCCTGATAATCTGATTGGCTGAATAGCTTCTGGATGTTGGTTCAGCCCATAAAATGGCCACCCCCAGTGTATAAAGGACACATTAAAAACATTGTCCCTTCTGTACTGTTACATTTGTAGCTCCGCAGATTGATCATGAGGTATAAACACTGGGTGATTGTTATACAGTTATTTATACCACACAAAGCAGCTGATATGGGGGGGCGACCAGATGTCACCCGGCGTCTCTCAGAAACCTCCCCCGCTGCCTCCAGCACAGCTGCCACAAAACTCCTCAGAGCTGGGGGAGCAGCCGGCCGACGTCTGATGATCCAGGGATCAAACCTGAGGATACGCCTGATGGAGAGAGCGGAGGAGACTGAGGAGAGGACCCCACCACACACAGGACACGTTATTTAGGATATTGATAGGGAAATGACACCTATTCATAGAAGGGTTTAACCACAACTTCCACTAGAACAGCTCTCAGGAAATCACAGAACTGAATAGATGGCTCTCTCTTCCTTTTTCTACCTGTCAGAATGCAGGGCATCGACACTCAAGAAAGTAACAGATATACACACTAATTATATATATATATACACACACACACACACAGACATTTAACAGTTTCTGGCTGAAAATTAAGAATATGATCCGCTTCTGTACGTCACTAAGGGCTCGTACAACCCCCCATCTGATATAAACATGGACAACCCCTCGTACTCTGTCCTCACAAATAACAGAGCCTTAGAGGGGCGCTCTGGAGACCTCCATCCACCGTACTGGACCATTTACACGATGAACCTTCCTATAGCCGCCATTGTATTATACTGAGCGGTAACTGAGCACTGCGGACGTTATAGAGACCCTCCGCCCAATTATTCTCCATTCCTCACAAGTACGGGAACGGGAGGGATATATCAAGACGGACAGATATGACGTGAGCTACGACCATAGGCTGTGAACCGAGGTCCCGTCTGGCTGGGTGACTCTCTGTGGATACCGGATAGATGACGTCACCTACGACACCTGAGCATCCTGTTAGACACTGGTTAAGGCCGGGAGAAAGCTGTGAGACACTACTACTAGGCACCATAGTCAGGGAAGGTTCCTGTACCAGACCACAAATCACCTAGGTCTCTAAGTATTCGGTTGAGGGCATCACACGGTCTCTTTGTTAGTTCACTAACTAATTTGGGTTTTTCGGGAGTGGGCTTAGCAGACGATACCCCTGGGATGTGGTACCGGTGATTCCCTGTATGTTGTGTGCTGTGACCTGTTGTACAAAGATCCCAGTAACAGTAACAAGGAATAAAGTGAAGTCTACAATAAAAGTTATTATTGTTCATCAGTTACATAACACAGTCACTACCCCGTAACCCTAATAAGAAGGTTAGAACACCTCCTGGTTCTCTCCCACACTCCAAAAACATACCGGTAGCTTAACTGGCTGCTGATAAACTAACCCTTGTCTGTCTGTGGTAGGGAATTTAGACTGTAAGCTCAATGGGGCAGGGGACAAATATTCTCTCTGTACAGCGCAACGGAATTGGTGGCGCTATATAAATGAGGACAATGAGACGGTCACACAAGAAGGACTATCTCCTGATCTCAGCAGACCCTCCCCCTAAGGACTATTGTCTGATCCTCAGCAGACACTCCCCTTAAGGACTATTGTCTGATCCTCAGCAGACCCTCCCCTTAAGGACTATTGTCTGATCCTCAGCAGACCCTCCCCTCTAAGGAGTAACTGTTTTGTAGAGTGGAGCAACATTGTTGCAACAAATATAACAACTAACACTACAACAGGCCGCCCTGTGTACTGCAGCAGAGAGGGAAGGACCAATATCTTCTCCGACTGCAACTGACCCGTGTTAGCTGATAGCTCACAAGTAGATAGGCTACATACAGGTTTAATGCGTGTTTACTTTTTAATCGAACAGAAAAGTTAACTACAGTAATTTGCAAATCCTCTGATTATCAAGTGAGGGTCAGGGGTGAGATTTTGTTCCCCCCACACAGCTGTCACATAGGAGACATCGGCCTTCGAGTAATTTGCTTATTCTGTCAGATCTTACAGGGGAAGTGAGGCTTCTCTAGTTCCTCTTTATGTGTCGTCTCAGGAAAGCAGAGGCGGGTGCACGAAGGGGTGTCCGATAAGATCCCCCCCCTGCACGTCTCACATGTGTACTGAAACCAGATCACTAGACAGACCCCGTGCGACAAGGGAGGGGGTCTGTCCGGTAACACGTGTTATATGACATCATCGTGATGTCATCTGATCTGGGAGAGCCAGTGGGGGATTCCCCCGCAGGTCGGGGGTCTCAGCCGACCTTCTGGATCTATGTACAGAACACTTCTCACCGGGAAGTCTGATCATGTCCATGGAGAGATCACACAATGACAGGAAGGGGCCGGATGTGACGTGTAATGTACACAGAACACGCACCGTTACTACAGACTACACAGTGATACAGCCAAAACGTTCAGCTATATCCCCCCTTCCTCTGGTGGCCCCCTCCCCTCTCACTGCTCTGGAATCTAGGCGGGATGGAGGGGGGGTACACTTGTAGGGGGCATAAAGCAGTGTGACCAGACCCTCCGTGTCCTCAACACAAACTGGGACTGAATTGTCACCTTGTACAGTTTATTATCACACAGCGGCCCCTGCAACACAGATACTATATACACAGAGCCCCCCGCACAGCCCCCTGCCGCTCTACAACGTCCGCGCGGAGCCCCCTGCCGCTACACAACGTCCAAACGAAGCCCCCTGCCGCTACACAACGTCCAAACGAAGCCCCCTGCCGCTACACAACGTCCAAACGGAGCCCCCTGCCGCTACACAACGTCCAAACGAAGCACGCTGCCGCTACACAACGTCCAAACGGAGCCCCCTGCCGCTACACAATGTCCGCGCGGAGCCCCCTGCCGCTACACAACGTCTGCACGGAAGGGACTCGCTAGTTACAATGTGTGATCTATTCTATCACTGATCACCATCAGAACTACAATTTAACCCCGTAAGAAGCAGAATAGGTCACTATCCCCTGCTGCAGTCACAGCAGGCAGTACGGGCTCCTGCATGGGGCAGCAGAACCGCAGCCGTCGCAGACAGACTGTTTAACACAATTGCACATGCTGGAAAAGTGCCTACAACATAGAGAAATAAAAACCCGATCATTTCCCTATAGATGGGAGGTGGCGGAGGTGCGAGGATGGGGGTGAACGGGGCACACCACAAATTCAGCCCTGGGGGCAACAATAAATCCGGCCGTTCTTTTGTTAACACTCCGATACCACAGACTGTCAGACTGCGGGCAGAGCCGTCTTACCTCTGTGTCTGTATCACCCAGTGTTTATTACAGTGTTTGTTCCAAATAGTAAAGCGCTATAGAATTTGTTGGCGCTATATAAATAAATGATGCTTCTGCTTTAACTACATAATAATATAATATGTGCCAGTCACCTACACAAACCAGGGGCTGCAATTTTACAGGCTGGACCAATAGTCCAATGCGGATTATCTATTCTGTAGGGACCAATGACATCGCAGAGGCAGCCCGCCATTCCTGAGTGATGTCACTGGCTCTTAGCGAATGGGAAGGCTGCGTTCTCAGGGGCTCCGCTGTGTGTATGTGATCTTTATTAGACTGCTCCTAGCAATCAGCACACAACACAGATATATGGCCAAATCCTGCCTTTAAATCATTTGTGTCACCATCAATATATAGATGCATAAGGTATGATCAGATTGTGCTTTGGGGCCACATGTGGCCCTCGCATTCACCGTTCAGTGCCTGTCTCAAATAGTGGATGGGTTACCACTTCCTATATCTAAATAAAAATGTAACACATTGCACTAGTGTAAGTGACAAATGCAGTCATTAATTTTTAAAAAATCAAGACTATAATAACATTTAGAAAGGAGAACAGAGTTATGTACAGATCATAAACAATGTAGTATTTCTTTCAATCCAGCTTGTCCCCCTCCCCAAAACAAATGTGGACCTTACTCGGTATTAATCTCTGCAAACTCAACCTCTTCAAACTTGTATGACATGACTGCTCTAAAGTGCAAGCTCTTGTGCGCCAGATCCTCTCGTCCTTTCATTAAACTCAGATTATTTCACTTCCTTCCTTTCTGGTTTACTAATTTATGATGCACAACCTTCCATGGCACACTCATCACCCACCGCCTGTTACATTGGCATGTATCTGCATGCTATATATATATATTCCTTCCTTTACTACAAGCGGTGCTGCAGTATATGTTGGCGCTACAGAAAAACAAGGGTATCATTTAATACAGAGCTATGTAACGTTATGAACCATATAAATGATAAAACAGTGCCCTAGGAGAGGTAATACTTACAGGACACAGAGGGCATAAGCCCCAGTGACACTCTCGCTGTCTCGTACCAGGAAGCTGCCATCCCTGCCAGCCTTGGCCAGCAAATCTTCAGCAGCTGCACGACTCAGATCCCGGTGGTACCAGGGCAGGGCCATGTTCCCTGGGGCCCCCTGGACACCAGCGCAGCCAGAAGCCATATCCAGCACACAGCAATGAGAAAATCCAATTTAAGGACAAAGAAAAGTCCATCCAGACTGCAGCTTGGACACTTCTAGTCAGCACCACAGACAATGATACAACAACAACAACACAATGTCAGCAGCCAACCAGGGAGCTGGGGGCCCTCAGGCAACAAAGTTTAGGAAACTTTTAAAAAGTTGTGCAAATAATAGAAAAAAGTTTCTGAAATGGAAGAAGCAGAAGTTGGGTGGGATGTAGTGAGGTGGGAGGTGGGGTGTAGGGAGGTGGGAGGTGTAGTGAGGTGTGAGGTGAGGTGTAGTGAGGTGGGAGCTGGGCCCAGACCCTGCAGCCCCCAGGAGCAGCAGCATCCACTGAGGAATAATCCCAGATCCAGTCCCGGCAGATGAGGGGGGTCCTCAGGGCGGGGGGGTGACTGTGCCCCTGTCCTCGGTGCGGGGGGTATCACTGGCTGCCCGGCCTCCGGGGCACTGGCTGGCACGGGACTGGCACCAGCTGGGAGGGGGCTGGAAGCAGCCGCATGTTGTCGCTGCGATCTGTGGTGACCCCGCTGCTCCGCTGCGTCAGAGAGGAAACTGCGCTTCTGCCCAACTCCTCCCCGCTGCTCCTGCACAGCTTCCTGTGTGTCACACACTACATCACACACACTACATCACACTGCTGCTCCTGCACATCATCCTGTGTGTCACACACTACATCACACTACTGCTCCTGCACATCATCCTGTGTGTCACACACTACATCACACTACTGCTCCTGCACATCATCCTGTGTGTCACACACTACATCACACACACTACATCACACTGCTGCTCCTGCACATCATCCTGTGTGTCACACACTACATCACACACACTACATCACACTGCTGCTCCTGTGTGTCACACACTACATCACACACACTACATCACACTGCTGCTCCTGTGTGTCACACACTACATCACACACTACATCACACTGCTGCTCCTGTGTGTCACACACTACATCACACACACTACATCACACTGCTGCTCCTGCTCCTGCACATCATCCTGTGTGTCACACACTACATCACACACACTACATCACACTGCTGCTCCTGCACATCATCCTGTGTGTCACACACTACATCACACACACTACATCACACTGCTGCTCCTGTGTGTCACACACTACATCACACACACTACATCACACTGCTGCTCCTGCTCCTGCACATCATCCTGTGTGTCACACACTACATCACACACACTACATCACACTGCTGCTCCTGCACATCATCCTGTGTGTCACACACTACATCACACACACTACATCACACTGCTGCTCCTGCACATCATCCTGTGTGTCACACACTACATCACACACACTACATCACACTGCTGCTCCTGCACATCATCCTGTGTGTCACACACTACATCACACACACTACATCACACTGCTGCTCCTGTGTGTCACACACTACATCACACACACTACATCACACTGCTGCTCCTGTGTGTCACACACTACATCACACACTACATCACACTGCTGCTCCTGTGTGTCACACACTACATCACACACACTACATCACACTACTGCTCCTGCACATCATCCTGTGTGTCACACACTACATCACACACTACATCACACTGCTGCTCCTGTGTGTCACACACTACATCACACACACTACATCACACTGCTGCTCCTGCTCCTGCACATCATCCTGTGTGTCACACACTACATCACACACACTACATCACACCGCTGCTCCTGCACAGCTTCCTGTGTGTCACACACTACATCACACACACTACATCACACCGCTGCTCCTGTGTATCACACACTACATCACACCGCTGCTCCTGTGTGTCACACACTACATCACACACTACATCACACTGCTGCTCCTGTGTGTCACACACTACATCACACACACTACATCACACTGCTGCTCCTGCTCCTGCACATCATCATGTGTGTCACACACTACATCACACACACTACATCACACCGCTGCTCCTGCACAGCTTCCTGTGTGTCACACACTACATCACACACACTACATCACACCGCTGCTCCTGTGTATCACACACTACATCACACCGCTGCTCCTGTGTGTCACACACTACATCACACACTACATCACACTGCTGCTCCTGCACATCTTCCTGTGTGTCACACACTACATCACACACTACATCACACACTACATCACACACTACATCACACTGCTGCTCCTGCACATCTTCCTGTGTGTCACACACTACATCACACCACTGCTCCTGTGTATCACACACTACATCACACACTACCCCACACTGCTGCTCCTGCACATCATCCTGTGCGTCACACACTACATCACACCGCTGCTCCTGTGTGTCACACACTACATCATACACACTACATCACACTGCTGCTCCTGTGTGTCACACACTACATCACACTGCTGCTCCTGCACATCATCCTGTGTGTCACACACTACATCACACACTACATCACACCGCTGCTCCTGTGTGTCACACACTATATCACACACACTACATCACACTGCTGCTCCTGTGTGTCACACACTACATCACACTGCTGCTCCTGCACATCATCCTGTGTGTCACACACTACATCACACACTACATCACACCGCTGCTCCTGTGTGTCACACACTATATCACACACACTACATCACACCGCTGCTCCTGTGTGTCACACACTACATCACACACTACATCACACCGCTGCTCCTGTGTGTCACACACTACATCACACTACTGCTCCTGTACAGCTTCCTGTGTGTCACACACTACATCACACTATTCTGCTCCTGCACACACACTACATCACACACACTACATCACACACACACACACTACATCACACACACTACATCACACACACACACACACACACTACATCACATACACTATACTGCTTCTGCACAGCTCCCTCTGCTTCCTGTGTGTAACTAACATTCACTCCATCACAACTGACACACACACAGGACACCTCACAGCTGAGATTCACACATACGGGAAGCCAACTGGGCTCCATTAGCGAACCACAATTCAGCGGAGCCGCGTTACAACAGCCTTTTCCGCTTTCAGTGCGCCTGATTTACGCAACGCACTATATGTATGATACTGCGCCTTGGTTTGCAGAGCGCGCTGTTGGTGTAGGAGCAGAAGTTTGCACTGGCTGATGGGAGCAGGTGGGCGGAGAGAGAGCATGCCGCCAGTGCGCAGTAGGCGTGTCAGAGCATCTAGTTGTGGGGAGAATCCCTGACCTCTGTAAATGACTTGGGGGCTTATTACCCACTTTTTGCCCCGTTACGTATCATCGTCAGCGCAGCAATGACCTTTCAGGGCATTTTACTGGAGTCCTGTCGCCTCTGGTAGGAGGATGTCCCAACGATGACTTTTTTCTAATGAAGCTTCGGGTTCTCATCCAGAGTCCTACTGCGCACGTTACCATTTGTGTAACACAGCGCAGTGAAGCGCAGTAACACTGCTGGAGAATGATCCGCAGATCACCCTCCTGCCATGCTCTCCCATTGGATTTAATGGCTTTAGCCATCGGGGTCAAGCTCACCTTTTCGGAACTTAATATAATTCCCCAGACTGCAGACCCCACTGAGTATTATAGGGACTGCAGTTTAATACGGTACTTTGCCTATCTCCAGTATCTCCTGCGTTAGGCTTTTCTTATATTACAAGTTTACTTAAAAATGCCTAAATCATGCGGACAAAGCCGTTTCCGCATGATTTAGGGCTCCATATAAAGGCACCTGGATGTCCTGTGCGTACTCCACGGCAGTCCGTACAATGGGTTAATCTCCAGCTGAGTAAGAGACAGGTGAAGAGAAACACACCTGGAGGGTATATGAGGTGACTCATCCGTCACGCTGGTGTCGTTTTACCTGTCTCTGCTGAGTGAGGACTTGGTGCAGTATCAGTGTTTTTTATTTTATGTGTATGTACTTTGGCGGTACCTTCTCCTTAGGGCTAGGTTACCTAGGGCCCTTCCTGAGGCCCTCGAGGGAGCAGCGGAGCTGGTGCAGGATCCTGCCAGCTTCACATGCTGGTCCCAGCACTTGGGAATCATTTGGGCCTGAGCAGGTCTCTTCTAATTGTCAGCACGAGTAAGCTTTGGAGCTCCCCAGCCTTGTAAGCCGGTGACTGCTCTTTATACTGGGTTCACCCAGCAAGTGAAAGGGAGTAATACCGGGCACATGTGCCAGGGAAGCAGCGGGCTGTTATCTGACATCTCTGCTGAGTGTAATGTCTACCACGGTGGTGCTCCGGATCCCCTGACCGTCCTCTTTATAGGATTATCTTGTGTGCTGTGATGACAAGATCAACGGTCTACTCATGGCTGAGTGAGATCGCCACGCGGCACCGCAGAGGGTCACTCCTGCCGACCTCCAGGACACCCACATAGGTTCAGCCGGCCATAATCTCTGGTTACGGCGTCCTCTTTGGGGACAATTGGATGACATTAAATCTTTTGTCGCCCAACAAGCTGTCGGACACCATTTTGTGACCACATCCAACAGTCCACGAATTCTTCTTACACCTAGAAGATAATTCCCTCACAGATGTGTTGTACTTGGTCCACGAGTACCCGCTGTCTGCTTAAATCTCGCGGCATTGCTGATTTTGGCTCTGGCCTGGGCCCTTCTAGTACATTCATCTCCAATACTAGGCCTACCTGTTCTCTCGTTACTGATACTGGGATCTTGTGCTGTTTTCTACAGGCCCGTAGCCACCTCCAGTGTCTACCTCCACCTGACACCCGGGTCCCCTTATCTACCGCTGTGTTCCTTGGAGTCATTAGGACCCCAGTAATGGGCATAGAGGATCTAGTCCACATCGCACCAAGGATCGACCTAGACAGAGTCTCAGCCTCACTCTGTACATCGTGACCGTCCAGCAGCTCTGCCTCGTGGTGCATCTACTTCTCTTCATATACTCACATTCAGCAGGTCCTGGCTTCAGTGTCGCCAACCAAACAAACCACAGCTCTGCCGCCCAGACGTTCTGCGGCTCCTGCAACACACGGAGAGTCAGCACATGGCAAATCATTTTTAGTTAACACTCAAGTCCTTTGAAAATATTATTTCCCCCCAAATCCTACAAAGCGACATACCTCTGGACTGTGTGTACGCCAACGTTCATGGAATATATTATCGTATCCAGGTGTGTGAGCTTATTAGACACTGGCAGACGTCCCTTGTATCCATAGCTCAGTATCAGCTACATCTGTAACTATTGGACGACCGCTTAAATAGGATTTAAATTTCCTTTACTTATTGTCCAGTTCGTGGACCTTTAGCCTTTGGTACATTACCTGTGCACCAAATTCTGTATCTCTCAATTTCACTCTCTCTCCACATTTTGTAATAATGGCCAAGAATAAGAAATCTAACTCCCAGATACTTGTCAGAGATCTTACATGGAGTCAACCATCACCATCTGACCAAGCACCTTCGCCCTCCATCGGTGAGCGATTTAGAAATGGATTCCGTGACCCTCCACAACTCCAACACCATAATCATTATGTCACCGTATTCTCATCGCTACTAGGGTGGCAATAGCCCAAAATTGGAAACCCCCTACTCTCCAGTCTCTTTCTAAAATTGTTTAGAAAACTCAACATAGTTATGTAATGGAGACCATTGGCTATAAAATACTCCACTTTGGTGTCCTCCCCCTTGTTCAAATGGTACCCCTGGTACGAATACTACATGGAACACGACAAACCCCATAGACCCAAACACCCCTGGGGTTATATCCTTGGGCCCCCCGGTCTAGTGTACTTGTGAATATATCTCTGATACGTTATTTCCACATGTCTGCTCCCTGCTGCTTCTCCCCTTCCCCCCTGCGTGGTTTACTGTTCAACCCTATACTTCCATTCTTAGGGTATAGTTGTTATTTTTTATTTTTCTTTAAACCTTGTGAACTTTATCTCTCCTAAAGTGCGCAGTTGTATTTTGTTTTTCTCTTTTTGTTATGTACTAATTTCAATCAAAATTTACCATGTTTAAAAAAAAAAATGGATTCCGTGATGTTTGACCCTTCTCCCCATCTTACCAAGTCCAATAATGCAAATCATCAAGGATGAACTCACCAAGGCAATACCCAACCTCACATCAGAAGTTGCTGGTGATGACAATTGCGTCGGTTCACTTGAGAAGACGCAGGAGGATACCATCCAACTCCAACAATCCTCAGAACAAGAATTTATCCACATACGGAATAGTCTCCCGACGTTGACAAACAAACAGGAGGACGCTAAAAACGGGGAGAGGCAATAATCTTGGGATCCGTAACGTTCCTCAATCAGTTGAGGAGCCCCAACTTGAGGATTATCTTCTACACAGCTTTTGTTTTCTGGCTCCCTCAATATCTGACAATATGTTCATAGTTGACAGAGCCCATCAGGCCCTCCACCCCCACTCTCAGGATTCCAACACTTCAAGGGACGTCATTTTTTACACTACTACAAGGAGAAGGATGGAGCAAATACTCAGAGGTGAGAGGGCGTCCAGAGATTTCAGTTGATGGGACCAAAGTCAAGATCTGACCCCCTCAATTTTACAACGGAGAGAGATGAGAGACATTACATAGATATTGCGAGACAACAAAATACAGATTTTTGCCCCATCGTCCCCCGGTGACTCATCTGAGCACCGTCCTACGCCTTTGCCCCAAAGAGCTCAGAATAAGGTCTGACATCCTGCTTCTTATAGGTCGAAACCTCCTTCCAGTGTCCCCAGTTGTCTTCATTGGATTCACCTTCCCTTCTATGAGTCCTTTGTTGATTACTAATTGGGTGTTCTCCAGTTTAAGTTTACAAGTATCCTGTTATGAAGACAGAACCCTGGACTTGTTTGTCCATGGTCATACAGAGAACCACTTGACCTTCTTTACCTAGGATTCCACTAGGTTTCTCCAGTCAACAGTTGTCAATGTCTTTGTTCTATGTTTGTTCCTCTTATGTTTCCTTGCAGGTCTCTAAGAGTTGGACAAAAAAGGGGGAGAAAGAAATGGATTATTAGAGCACTCCTAATCCAATCTGAATAATTGAGAATATCTCTCATATTCCAGAAAAATGTCTGGTCGGTATAGTGGGAACATATCAAATGGTCCAATATTGAATTATTATTATTATTATTATTATTATTATTATTATAGGGCAAATGCCTTTATTGATATTAACAAATTAAAAACATATCTCTATTGAGATGGAAATACCCTCTTAATAAAAAGGTGAAATAAAAGAGAAAAAAGGAGAAAAAAGTAAATGTGCAAAAGTAAGTGCAGAAATTTATTGTTTAAAATTATACCACTAGGTCTCTAAGAGTTCATAGACAAGGGGCTTCTGCTTCTACATCTGACACCTGATACCACTTCCATCGGGGCTTAGGGCTAGTCGAGGTTTCTTTCATTTGCTGACTATATGTTCGAATATGGATAAGTCCTATGTTTACATATAATCTGCTGCTTACATTATTCATTATTCTATACTCAGATTGGTATTGTTCTCCATGTTGTTATTACCATTACACATGTGTTTACTTATTTACTGTATTGGACAAGGCTCAGTGCTAGGTCCTCTGCTGTTCTCTATCTATACCGCTTCTCTTGGAAATCTAATAAGTTCCTTTGGCTTTCAGTATCATCTCTATGCGGATGATACCCAAATCTATCTATCCTCTCCTGATATCTTGACATCTGTGTTGTCCCGTGTAACTGACTGTTTTTCTGCCATTTCATCTTGGATGTCCTCTCGCCAACTCAAACTTAATCTTTCTAAAACAGAGTTAATAATATTCCCTCCCACCAACAAGAGCATACCTGACATTTCTATCTCTGTTGATAACATGACCATAAATCCCACCCCACAAGCTCGCTGCCTAGGTGTAATCCTTGATTCACACCTATCCTTTGTTCCCCACATTGACTCTATATCTAAATCATGTTACATACATCTAAAGAACATTTCCAGAATACGCACATATCTCACACAAGAAACTGCTAAAACCTTAATTCATGCACTAATCATCTCCCGCATTGACTATTGCAATTCCCTCCTTACTGGTCTTCCCAAAAACAGACTCAAACCCCTAAAATCTATTTTGCACGCTGCGGCAAGACTGATTTTCCTTGCAAATAGCTATTCCTCTGTTGAATCACTCTGTATGTCTCTACACTGGCTGCCTGTCTTCTACCGAATCCAATATAAAATACTTTTACTAACCTACAAGGCCAACAACAAAGCTGCACCAACATACATCTCCTCTCTTGTATCAAAATATCTCCCAACTCGGCAACTCCGTTCTGCACAAGATCTGCGTATCTCATCCACCCTCATTACATCCTCCCATTACCGGTTGCAGGACTTTTTTCGGGCTGCACCCACTCTATTGAATTCTCTCCCTCGCACAATAAGACTCTCCTCTGGTCTACAAACTTTCAAGCGTTCTCTGAAAACCCACCTCTTCAGACAAGCTTATAATATTCCTCAACCACCCTCTTAACCTTACTACCTTTAGCCTGTTACCGCCTGTTACACAATTTCACACAAGACAACTATACCCCCTGACCAACATTGTTGTGTGACAGGATCATTTAGCTTATGAGTCACTTTTACCTTTGCAGTCTGGCTGGGCCAAAATGCAAAATGTAGACTTAACCTCATGTGTCAATCTCCCATTGTCCCATAGGTTGTAAGCTTGCGAGCAGCGGCCCTCTCACCTCTTTGTCTGTTTTACCCAGTTTGTTTATTAGTTTACTATGTTTGTCCCCAATTGTAAAGCGCTACGGAATATGTTGGCACTATATAAATAAATGATGATGATGATACTGTATTGGTCCTTCCACACACTCTGGACTTGATTTTCACAAATACTCTTTTTCCATGTGACTAATACCAGAACAATTATAGCCCCCACTGGTCGTTAGGACCATCTTAGGCTCCTTAGCCGTCCCTCCACCTGAGTCCCATTCCACGGGCTACGCATGCTTATGACCCTAGCCCTCGTTCCCCCCATCCTACTTCCAGCCCCCGCCATCCCTTCCTTCTCCCTTCCCTGGGACCGACCCTGTGGGCTCCATGGGACCTGGACTCTCTTTGTTTACTTTATTTTTTGAAGCTGTTTAACCTCACTTCAATTAATTTGATAATCATTAACATGAACTGTCTGAATTGTCCTCGGATGAGATCCACATTGTTTCACATTCTTTGGTAAATAAGTACATAGTGTTTTTGAAGGAGACTCTTTTCTCTGGTCCCCACCGCTCAGAACTTAAATCCAAATTTTTCTGCCTTGTTCCTATGACACTTGTAACCATGTACGCTAAAAGAAAGGAGTTGCAACTCTATTTGCTAAACATCTCACATTCACACCCTCCGTGGTGATCCAGGGCCCAGAGGGGCATTCTATAATTTTGTCAGGTGACCTTAATAACACCCCCTACACCTTCACCAATGTTTACGCTCCCAGTTCAAATTATTCCTAATTCTTTCATACTCTGAGCGATTTCTTATCACAACACCGTAAGGGTAGAGTGGTCCTGGCAGGAGATTTCAATACCGTCCTTGATGACCATCTGAACAGGTCCAAAACTCCCCCGAAACTGACCCTTAAGAGTTCAGCTATCAACTCTAAGGCCTTTGGATATCGCGTCACCCAACACCTCCTTTTTTATGTTCGGAGGGTCGAAGAACCCACCGATAGAGATTATACATTTTACTTCCCAGTCCAATATTGTGGACACGCATTTGGACATGGTCTTCCTGAGTGTTGATCTGGCTCAACATATCCTTAGTGTTGATGTTCTCCCCAGTACCTGGTCAGACCATGGTCCGGCAACCGTGGATGTCGTGGGCCCTCAAACTGTACTGCGACACTTTACCTGGTGCTTAAATGAAATCCGACATTACTATGCAACGAACGTTGACCTGTCAATCACTCCTGTGCTCCTCAGAGACGCCCATAAAGCTGTGATCCGAGGTAGTCTAGAAAATTGACGGCTCATAAATTATTTGAGGCCTCCAAGCAGGTAGCTGGACTAGACGCACAAATCTACAGGTTCACCAGAAGACTATAATAAATTTGTGGCAGCAAAATGGGAGCTAAATCTCCTACATTCCACTAAAGCAGAGAACACTCTTAAGTATTTAAAACAAACTATGTGTGAAAAAAGGACTAGACGGCCAGGTTACTAACATCCGGGGTCAGATGAAAATGATCCCAGAGTAATGTCCTACGGAGTAAATCAACTTCTGATAAACTTAGACATGACCCTAATCAGATTACAGAGGAGGTCCAACTAGTTTACAGCAGAATCTACATCGAACAAAAGATGTCCCCCTCCCCTTCTACGAAGTCAGCTCAGGATTTCTTCCTCAGTGTAATTTGCCCAGACACTTCTAGTGCAGTCGAGGTGCTAGGTGCGAACTTCACCACTCAAGAGATCTCTAATGTTAGTAAATACCTAAAATCTAATAAAGCGCCAGACCCAGATGGCATTACAGCCACATATTATAAAACATTTAACTTGCTGCTCTCGTCTTATCCTTCTGACGTGTTCAACAGTTTGTTAAAAGGTGGATCCTTTTTAAAAGAAGCTCAAATTATTGTTATTCCGAAGGAGGGCAAAAATTCCTTGGATAGTGCCCATTATAGTCCTATATCACTCTTGAACACAGACATTAAGATCTATGCCAAGGTACTCGGGGAACGCCGTGATGTTGTTCTGCCCCAATTCATTCACAATGACCGATAGACTTTATACTGGGCAGACGACCCTGCGATAATACCAAGCGAGTTATTTGTCTTATTCATTGTATCAATTCTTATAAGAACCCGGCCTTGGTGCTTTCTCTGGACGCAGAGAAGGCATTTGATGGCTTTGGTTGGCCATTTATGTTTGAAACCCCCGAGATTTGGCTTTGGCGGCAACTTTCTTCAGGGGATTCAGGCCCTATCTCTGGTCCCTCAGCCAGGGTCTCTGTAAATGGCGTGTTATCACCCCTCACTCCCAATTACTAACCCCATTCATCTATCACCCCTGATTTTCCCTCTTGTGATTGAGCCCTTGGTGGCGATAATTTGCCTTTCCTCCGATATTAAAGGCGTTGTCCTTGGGTGTGGAGAATATAAGATTATTGGCAGATTATATACTCCTCACATTGACCTCCCCTCAACCTTCTCTCATGAACCTGTTTAATATCCTCTCTACTCATGGAACCCCCTCGGGATGTTAAATCAATTTTTCTAAAACAGAAGCCCTTGCTCTACATTTGTCACCCCCCCCCCCCCACCCTGGAATTCTTTAAAAGAAACTTCAACTTTTCCTGGCAACATTCTAAAATTAAGTATTTATATCACCTCATGGCATGAATATTTTTACATAGAAAATTTTCCACGAATCATTAAACTAATTAGGTTGGATCTGCTCAGGTGGCATAAATTAATCATATCCTGGTTGGGCAGGATTGTTGCTCTTCAGATGAATGTCCTGCTTGCTCTATCTCTTTCAGACCCTCCCAGTGAAGGTTCCCAGATCTACTCTAATTCAGTTACACCGCTGGTTCTCCCAATTTGTGCGGAAAAATAAGCCCTTGCACACCAGTTTTTCTAATCTGTGTAGAGCTTCCTTTAACGGAGGCTGCGGCTTTTCATATGTTCATTCTACTACCTTGCCAGTCACCTGAGCCTGGCCGTGGTACGGTTTGCAGGTGGCCGTGGTCCCAGATGATTAGATTTGGAATCCTCCTTCTGTAAATTGCCCTTTTGGGTTCAACATTGGGCATTCCATCTGGTGGTAGATCTCCACATGCTGTGAAACAACCCTGACTTCTCTCCAGGGCAATATCTCTCGCTTTCCACCCTGCAAGGGAGAGGAGGTATTAGGATGGTTGGAGATGTTCTTGTTTCTGGCCAATGTCTCCCACTGGCTCAAAGTCCTCTCCCGAAGGGTATTATCTCCATTCTATATAATCTACTCATCACCTCTAAACAGACCGCTACCTCTGTACATGAACTTTAATGAGAGACTGATTTGGGCAGGCCACCAGAGGAGGACACCTGGACAACAATTGGAGAGAGGGTCTCCAAAACCTCTATTTCATCCCTTTTAAAAGAGAACGCCTGCAAAAAACACTTTAGGTGGTATCTGGTCCCTATATGGCTGGATAGGATCTACAGTGCGACCTCTGAGTTATGTTGGAGGGGCTGTGGGGAGCAGGGGTCTTTCATTTATATCTGGTGGTCCTACCCACAGATTGCTCTGCTGGGATGAGGTGGCCACTCATCAGCGATATCATTAATCGGGGTGGCTTACACTGTGTGTCCCAATAAATGATTACCCAACGTCTACTTAAAGTCTGAGGGACCGAAAAAACAAACCGGCTACAGAGCTGAGACGAGGAGTACACTAAAGGTACTATTTATGTTATTACAACACAGCCCTCTGACCACTTTGAATACATTTGTTGTAACACTGTGTTTGGGTAACAAACTATCATCAGAATTTGTCACTGAAATTGGACTGGCAGGATGTAAAGTTTTGACTGTTTTTTGAAAGTGATCAGATAGAATCGATCAATTGATAATCGGCTGATATGAGTTGACCTCTTAGGTGCTGCATGTGTGCGCTGCAGGAAGTTTGATTCGGACACTTAAAGAGACCATAGCGCAACGCCGGAGAGGTACGGTGGTACTAGCAGGAGACTAACACAATAATTGATAGCCTCTAGGATAGATTCAAACTCATTCCAAAGTCTCTTTAACTATCTGCTTCCAAGAACTCTAAAGTCCTATTTATTATCACTGTCATCGTAGATGTGTAAGACGTCACAGTGCTCCATAGCGCTGTACAGTAGGGAAAACATTACATACATAAAATCAGGAACATTTAAAAGTAGTCAAAATAAATGCAGACATGAAAACAAAGGGTGGGGAGGACCCTGCTCATTTTTTTTTCTTTTTTATTGAAAGCCTGAAAAGCAGTGCTCTCGTGCCCAAGTCTCCGAAAAATAAGTGAGAGCTTTAAAAAACGTGCACAAGGGTGCGGTACATGGCACTCCTCAATTCCCCGATCCCGGATCCAAAAAGACCCTTAGGGGGCAAGGGTCACTGCAAGGCTAGGGGGGGTCCCTTTAGCCCCTGGGATCCGCCGGAGCTTCACCCAGGGATCAACAGCTCGTCCAACTCCCGAAAGGGTGGACTCATGATGTTTTTTAAGGGGGCCGGAACCTCAGGGCCACACAGCCTCCCCTAGATCTTCAGGGTGAAAGCCCAAAAGGGCCTACCCGCACCTCTAAAATCCGTGAAGAAAAAAAAACATAAAAATAAGTGAAGAGACAAACGGTGAGAAAAATAAATAGTGCCGTGCATAACGGCCCCAGCCTTTCGGCCGAGATGTTAAAAATTATTCCTGCCTAGCCAAAAAGCGGGGGCAAGGAAGAGTGTGTGACTTGAAAGTGAGGTTTGTGCAAAGTGCCATAGTGTCAAGTGAGGGTCCCACGCCTCAAGTGAGTTCTGGCACCCCTGGGTCTCAGGCTTTCAAAGCCACCTGCCTTCTGGCCAGACCAAGCTTTCCCATGGCCCTTTCAGGTGCAGAAATTCCCTACTTGGATAGGTACTCACTTGATCTTAGCCAAAAGGCCGAGAAGCGATAAGCAGGAGGACCCTGCTCATTAGAGAGCTTACATTCTAAGTGAGAGGACACAGCTGAAATGAGGAATGAGAGTGACTCAGGGAGGTGATTGGGACAGGTGTGAGGGTGCATTAGTGTGAGAAGTATCATTATCATCTATATAGCGCCACTAATTCCGCAGTGCTGTACAGAGAACTCACTCACATCAGTCCCTGCCCCATTGGGGCTTACAGTCTAAATTCCCTAACACACACACACACACACACACACACATACTATAGTCAATTTTTTAGCAACCAATTAAACTACTAGTATGTTTTTGGAGTGTGGGAGGAAACCAGAGCACCCGGAGGAAACCCACGCAAACACGGGGAGAACATACAAACTCCACACAGATAAGGCCATGGTCGGGACAAGGTAAACTCTAATAAAAAGATGGATTTACAGACAGCATCTAAAGATGTGAAGGCTGTGAGAGACTGATCGGGTCTGGTAGGGAATTCCATAAGTGGGGAGCAGCACTGGAGCAAAAGTGGTAGCCAGAAGTCTCTCTAATGACAACCTTGTTCAACAATGTATTACGGTGCAAACCCTCCTCGAAACAATCCATTGAGGCAAAGATTATAGTAACCCCAAAAGAGGGGAAGGAACCTACCAGTTGTGTAAACCATAGGCCTGTTTACCTGTTGAACACAAGATTTATGCTAAAGTCCTTGCAATGAACTTAAAAATAAGCCTACCTCATCTGGTTCACAATCAGCAGCCTGTTTCGTATCCCGGTGGCAGGAATTTCTTGGGAAAATACACTCCGTGGCTCCCTTATAAGGTGTCCCTGTACACCTGCTCGATAATGCAAATATCTAATCAGCCAATCATGTGACAGCAAATCAATGTCTAAAGCTTGCAGACATGGTCAAGAGGTTCAGTTGTTCTATATTGATCTATGTGACTTTGACCTTGGAATGATTGTTGGTGCCGGCTGCGGTGGTTTGAGTATCTCAGAACCCGACGATCTCCTGGGTTCTTCACACACAACAGTCTGGAGTTAACAGAGAATTGCGCGCAAAGCTAAAACCACCCAGTGAGTGACATTTCTGTGGGTGGAAACTCCTTAATGAGGGAGGTCAGAGGAGAAAGGCCAGACGGGAAGGTGACAGTGACTGAAATAACCATGCGTTACAACAGTGGTATACAGAAGAGCATTTGTGAATGCACAGCACGTCGGAGCTTGACGTGGATGGGTTACAGCAGCAGAAGACAACACCGGGTCCCACCCTGGTCAACTAAGAACAGGAAACTGAGGTGACAGTGGGCACAGGCTCACCAAAACTGGACAGACGAGGATTGGAAAAATGGTGCCTGGTCTGACAATTTCTGTGACATGCAGACGGTAAGGACAGAATTTGGTGTAAACGGCGTGAATCCAATCAATGATGTAGGCTGTAGGTGTGTCAGGCGCCGTCCCCGCACTTCCCCTTGGTGCTGGGGGCTGATACCCGCTTTTTCTCGCTGCTGGCATCCTCAGCAACAGGCCGCTCTTCTGGGTCCTCGCCGCCCGCGCGCATGTGAGGTGACGTCCGCGTCTCGTTGCTGGGCAATGGGGCGTTCTCCATCATTCTGCCGGCATTACAGCCGCACTATATCACTAATCTGCTACCACCTATCCGGCACCACTTCACTATATTTAAGGATCCTCCTTACTGCAGACCAGTGCCCGAGTACTGGTCCACACCAGTCCAGCCCTTCCTGTGATTGTCGTGACAAGGTGGTGGTGTAATGGCGTGGGCAATGTGTGTGTGGCATAAATCCGTGATAAAATTCCCGTAGTAACAGTAATGACGCGCACCCGATGTTCTAAAGAACAATGCATTGAATCTACCCCTAAATATTCACCAGAGCATCAGTGTATTCTGTGTATTGTTATTTCATGTTATTAGATACATTTTGTCCTTGCTATTACCTGCAATATTGTATGTATTAGAAGTATAAAGACTGTACCATATTATGTGAAAATAACAGGACAGCAGAAGTAATTTTGCTTGTCCTGGGTTGTAACAGAATAATGTCTGATATAGCTAGCTGGCAGCCCAAGATAATTATCTAGGTCAACAAGTAGATTTCCAGATTGGGAGGTAATTAGGTCAGAACTTCCAGGTGATGTGCAACACAGTACTATAGTGGCTGAAATAGCTTGTTTATTGTATCAAAATGTATCTCAGACTTAATGTGTCACACAAGTGTGAAGTGTCATGTTATTCCCTGATGTAACAGTGTAACCCTTTGTTAACTGTATCCAGCCAAATAGCTATTTCAGTCAATACATTCCGTTGTATAATCAAGGTAACAGACAGTATGTCTAACAGTTAAATAATGTAGCGTGACCCTGTGACAGGATGGACCTCCTATGCCACCCTTTCTGTGTTGCTGGGGACTATCTGGGTGTCACGGGCACTAGGAGTCTTTACCCAGGGATCACCAGATGGTAGGCTTACCAGAGCAATGTAGATGGTAATAGGGTACTCTGGTAGCTGGGTGATCACGGAACATGAAATGATGGCCGATGAGATGCTCAGGAAAGTCTATGACTAGCAACACTGGTAATAATGAGGTAATGATACACAAGGAACTGTATGGACAAGGACACGTGACGGTAGTCAGTGGTCTGCGATAGCAAGTTGTACCACTGCTATAGTGAGGAGGAATGTCCAACAGCAACAAGGAGGTGATGAGAGTCAGCGGTCTGCGGGTAGCAAGTTGTACCGCTGCTATGTGAGAGGATAATGGAACAGGTGATACCGGAAACAGGGATCAGTGGTCTGACATCAGCAAGTTGTACCACTGAATATATATGTGAGGAGGTGCACGGGGGAAGACTGCAACACAGGATATACACAGGCACCTTATACACGATCCACAGTAATATGCACAATATAGATATATATATATGTAAATGACTGATCAGGTCTGCAATCTAGAAAGTCTCTTGAAGTAGTCCAGCACAATGATAACACAGTCAATGATGGCAATAGACTCAGCGGATAGCAGACTCCAGAGAGAACCAAACACAGTCCAGCAAGATATGCAATACACAGCACAGTCAATGAGAAGTATGCATACCGTGGTTCAGCAGTAGCAGTCAGATGGGATTGCAGCGGTACCTGAGCGGCTGGAGGCCGACTGGATAGGAAGTCCCTGGATAGGTGAAGCAGCGGTCTAGCAGGTGCAGCGCACAGGTGAGTAGACCGACAGGGACACGAATCCACAGGAGTCAGCAACACGTGGAACTGGACTCATAGGAAACCCAGGAGAATGGAGATGATCCAGCAGAGGGTAGTAGAAGAGATACAAATCCAATGCTGACAGGAGGGTAGAGACCAGTGGAACACGTGAAGGCGTGGAGAGTGGATCAGCAGGAGATGGACGATAACGCTGACCACAGCGGCAGGACTCAGCGGCACACGGAGGTAACCAGTAGCAACCACAGGAACCAACAGCGATGGGAAACAGGAGTGCAGCGCAGGGCAGGAGCTGTAGATCACGAAGTGTAGCAGATGGTAATGAAAAGCGGCAGTCTCGAGGAGGTCACAGCAAAGATGAGATGAGAGTGTAGTGCACGGAGGCAGCGGATAGTAATCAGCTGGCAGTCACGATGTTGAACACAGGCGAGTTGCAAGCAGGAGACTGTAGTGCACAGAGGCAGCGGATAGTAGTCAGCTGGCAGTCACGATGTTGAACACAGGCGAGTTGCAAGCAGGAGACTGTAGTGCACAGAGGCAGCGGATAGTAGTCAGCTGGCAGTCACGATGTTGAACACAGGCGAGTTGCAAGCAGGAGACTGTAGTGCACAGAGGCAGCGGATAGTAGTCAGCTGGCAGTCACGATGTTGAACACAGGCGAGTTGCAAGCAGGAGACTGTAGTGCACGGCGGCAGCGGATAGAAATCAGCAAACAGACTTGATGAGAAGCAGGTGAGTGAGGTAAAAGCTGGAGTGCACGGAGGCAGCGGATAGCAATGAGCAAACAGTCACATAGATATAAAATAACGTTGAAGTGGTGTAGAAGACTGTAGTGCACGGAGGCAGCGGATAGGAATCAGCAAACAGTCATGATGATACAGTTGATGGTAGAAGTGGTATGGAACCACAGTAGTAGAAGTGGTTTGGAAACCACAGGAATCAGCAGCGCTGAATACACGAGTAATACAGGAACACCTTCAGAGACTCATGAGGAATGAGACTCCAAGATCAGGCAACGTGGTGGTGACCACAGGTGCTTAATATAGGGAGGTTGCCTGATCTGCCAATTAAGTTAAAGGAGTATACACTGAAGTATAGAAAAGGGCTGCGCATGCGCAGACCCTCAGGATGGCGGACGGCCACGGTTCCTAAATGTCCGGGAAGAGGCACTCACGGTCCGGTGAGTGACAGTACCCCCCCTTTTAAAGGTGGGCACAGAACGCCTGGAACCGGGCTTGTCCGGATTTTTGGAGTAAAACTTCTTCAAAAGGGCAGGAGCATTAAGATCTTCAGCTTTGATCCAAGAGCGCTCCTCAGGACCAAAGCCCTTCCAATGAACGAGGAAGTGGAGGACTCCTCGCGAAATTTTTGCATCTAGTACCTCGGTAATCTCAAAATCCTCCTCCTGATGAACTTGAACTGGCTGCGGAGCTGAGGGAGGAGTTGAAAAACGGTTGATAATAAGAGGTTTGAGCAAAGATACATGGAAGGCATTAGAAATCCGAAGACTCTTAGGAAGAAGGAGTTTCACACATACTGGATTGATAACTTGAATGATCCTATATGGACCAATAAAACGAGGGGCGAATTTCATGGATGGAACCTTCAAACGAATATTTTTTGTGGATAACCAGACACGATCTCCAATTTTTAGTGGTGGAATAGCCCGCCTCTTCTTATCAGCGAAAGATTTATATTTGACAGATGTCTTCTTTAAACAGGTTCTGACCTGAGACCAGATATTTTTAAAGGTCTGACAAACAGTCTCCACCGCAGGAACTTGGGTGGGCGGGAGGGCAGGAAATTCCGGAAAAGACGGATGGTGACCGTAGACCACAAAGAATGGAGTTTTGGATGATGACTCATGGTACATGTTGTTATGGGCGAACTCAGCCCAAGGGAGTAACTCTACCCAGTTGTCTTGATTGGCTGATGAAAATATCCTTATAAAAGTCTCAAGATCTTGATTGACACGTTCGGTTTGTCCATTGGATTGTGGATGGTAAGAAGATGAGAGTGCTAATCGTATGCCCAAGGTTTTACAAAGGGCTCGCCAGAATCTGGACACGAATTGTACTCCTCTATCAGACACAATCTCAGATGGACATCCATGGATACGGAAGATCTCTTTAATGAAATGTTCAGCCAGGATAGACGAGGAAGGCAAACCAGACAGAGGGATGAAATGAGCCATCTTCGAAAATCTGTCCACTACCACCCAAATAGTGTTATGGTTCTTACTAGGTGGTAAGTCAGTAACGAAATCCATACTAATATGGGTCCATGGTTTGGACGGAATGGGTAGTGGTCGCAGCAACCCTGCTGGGGTTCTGCGGGAGGATTTGAATTGCGAACATAATTCACAGGAAGCAATGAACTCTTTGACGTCTCTCCTCATTGAAGGCCACCAGTAACTTCGAGAGAGGATCTCAAAAGTCTTGTGTTCACCGGCGTGTCCAGAAAAACGAGAGGCATGGAACCACGAAAGGATTTTCCTCCTTAGAGTAGGAGGCACGAGGGTCTTCCCAAATGGTAGCGTTTTGGTGGATGAAGCAGCCAGTGAGATACATTTGGGGTCTAGAATGGTATGGTTGGAAACCTCTTCTATATCAGAGGACGTAACAAAGGCTCTAGATAAGGCATCAGCTTTTTTGTTCTTGGCAGCTGGTTTGAAGGTAATTATTAATTCAAAACGGGAAAAGAAAAGAGACCATCTTGCTTGACGAGGGTTCAAGCATTGGGCAGACTGGAGATATGACAAGTTCTTATGATCCGTGAAGATCGTCACCGGATGGCGAGCTCCCTCCAACAAGTATCTCCATTCCTCTAATGCGGCTTTGATAGCCAGTAATTCCTTGTCTCCGATGGTATAATTCTTCTCTGCGGGTAGGAGACCCCGAGAATAGAAGGCACAAGGGTGGAATTTTTGCTGTTCCGAGCGTTGGGAGAGAATAGCTCCTAAGCCCACATTAGAGGCATCTACTTCTAGAAAAAAGGGGAGTGTCACATCAGGCTGACGAAGGATTGGAGCCGAAGAGAAGGACTCTTTTAATGTTTGAAAGGCTTGAATAGCCTCAGTAGACCATTGCTTAGGATTAGCCCCTTTTCGAGTCAGGGCCACAATAGGAGATGCAATGGAAGAAAAGTCTTGAATGAAGCGTCTATAGTAATTGGCAAAACCTAAAAAACGCTGGATGGCACGAAGAGTAGTTGGCTGGGGCCAATGTAGTACAGCATTTACTTTGTCAGGATCCATCTTCAGACCAACTCCGGAAACAATATACCCCAAGAATGGAATCTGGGGTAATTCGAATGAACATTTTTCTAATTTACAGAACAATGAATTTTTCCGTAGCCTGGAGAGGACTTCTGCCACATGTTGGTGGTGAGAAGGCAGGTCCTGTGAAAAAATCAATATGTCGTCCAGGTAGACGACGACACATACATATAATAAGTCCCGAAAAATCTCATTGATGAAGCCCTGAAAAACAGCGGGGGCATTACATAGCCCGAAAGGCATTACCAGATATTCGTAATGCCCGTCTCTGGTGTTAAACGCCGTCTTCCATTCGTCACCGGAACGGATTCTGATTAAATTGTAGGCACCACGAAGATCCAACTTAGTAAAAATACGGGCTCCCTTGATGCGGTCAAATAGCTCAGTGATCAACGGAATGGGATACCGATTCTTGATAGTAATGGCATTGAGTCCACGAAAATCTATACAAGGGCGTAATGATCCATCCTTCTTTTTGACAAAGAAGAACCCAGCTCCAGCGGGCGAGGTGGAAGGTCGAATGAACCCACGCTGGAGGTTCTCCCGTATATATTCAGATGTAGCTTGAGTTTCAGGTAACGAGAGTGGATAGACCCGGCCCCTGGGAGGAGTCTTGCCAGGAAGAAGATCAATCGGACAATCCCAAGAACGATGAGGAGGAAGACGTTCAGACTGAGCTTTATCAAAAACATCGGTAAATGAAGCATATTGAGGAGGGAGTCCCGGTGAAATAGCTGAGATGGAAGCTTGCTGTACCTTGAGAGGGATGACTTGGGAAAGGCAATGATGGTGACATTCAGGCCCCCAAGACGTGACTTGAGGGGTGCGCCAGTCAATCTGGGGAGAGTGACACTGAAGCCATGGAAGGCCTAGGACAATCGGACTTGTCGTAACAGGAAGAATTAAAAACGATATCTCTTCATGATGCAGAGCACCAATCTGAAGGGTTACTGGAGACGTACTCTGGGTGATGAGACCGTTGATGAGACGTGATCCATCGATAGCCGTCACAGTAATGGGAGTTTTTAAGGTAATCAGTGGTAGAGACCATTGATTAACTAACGATTTGGAAATAAAATTTCCTGCTGCTCCGGAATCAATCAATGCCTGTGACTCAAAGGTCTTGGTAGCAAAGGAAATAGTCACATCAAAAGCGCAGACTTTAGATTTCATAGACGATGGAGAGGACTCCAGGGACCCTAACTTCACCTCTCCAGAACTAGTTAGGGCCTGGCATTTCCCGATCTCTTAGGGCAGGAGCTGAGGACATGAGTGGAATCAGCACAATAGATACAGAGTCTATTCTTGACTCTTCGTTTCCTCTCCTCAGAAGATAACTTGGAACGTCCAATCTCCATGGGAATCACAGCGGGTGACACTGGACGAAATTGAGGGTTAGAGCGAAAAGGTGCTTTAGCAGAAGTCGTTTTCTCAGCCTCTCTTTCACGAAATCTCATATCAACACGATGGCATAGAGAGATCAAATCTTCAAGTGACGAAGGAAGCTCTTGGGTAGTCAGTGCATCTTTAATTTTATCGGAAAGCCCCTGCCAGAAGGCGGCAACTAGGGCTTCAGCGTTCCACTGAAGTTCAGAGGCTAAGATCCTAAATTGAATGACGTACTGGCCTACAGTATGAGATCCTTGTCGCAGACGGAGGATGCTGGAAGCAGCGGAGGTCAGACGACCTGGTTCATCGAACACACTTCGGAATGTAGAAATGAATTTGGCACTATCTTGTAATATTGGATCGTTCCTCTCCCACAGAGGGGAGGCCCAAGCCAGGGCTTGTCCTGAAAACAAAGAGATAAGATAGGCCACTCTGGAACGATGGGTAGAAAAATTTTGAGGTTGGAGCTCAAAATGGACTGAACATTGGTTAAGGAAACCCCTACAAGTTTTGGGGTCTCCATCGCACTTTGACGGAGTAGGCAGGTGAAGCGTGGAAGCTATAGACACCTGGGATGGCAATGGGGAAACGGAGGAAAGCACAGGAGCTTCAGTAGTAGCTGTCACAGTCTGTCCAGATGTTCCTTGGGAGGTTAATGACTGATAACACTGAAGTAACAGCTGTTGGCGGGCATCCTGTTGCTCCACACGGCTAACCAGATGTTGCAGCATCTCTTTGGCGGTAGGTTCCACATCTGGGTCTGTCATGGCCTGATCTTACTGTCACGGGCACTAGGAGTCTTTACCCAGGGATCACCAGATGGTAGGCTTACCAGAGCAATGTAGATGGTAATAGGGTACTCTGGTAGCTGGGTGATCACGGAACATGAAATGATGGCCGATGAGATGCTCAGGAAAGTCTATGACTAGCAACACTGGTAATAATGAGGTAATGATACACAAGGAACTGTATGGACAAGGACACGTGACGGTAGTCAGTGGTCTGCGATAGCAAGTTGTACCACTGCTATAGTGAGGAGGAATGTCCAACAGCAACAAGGAGGTGATGAGAGTCAGCGGTCTGCGGGTAGCAAGTTGTACCGCTGTCTGAGTGAAGGAATGGAATCCAAGTGGAGGTATCCAGGTAGTCAGTGGTCTGCGGTAGCAAGTTGTACCACTGCTATGTGAGAGGATAATGGAACAGGTGATACCGGAAACAGGGATCAGTGGTCTGACATCAGCAAGTTGTACCACTGCTATAGTGAGGAGGAATGTCCAACAGCAACAAGGAGGTGATGAGAGTCAGCGGTCTGCGGGTAGCAAGTTGTACCGCTGTCTGAGTGAAGGAATGGAATCCAAGTGGAGGTATCCAGGTAGTCAGTGGTCTGCGGTAGCAAGTTGTACCACTGCTATGTGAGAGGATAATGGAACAGGTGATACCGGAAACAGGGATCAGTGGTCTGACATCAGCAAGTTGTACCACTGAATATATATGTGAGGAGGTGCACGGGGGAAGACTGCAACACAGGATATACACAGGCACCTTATACACGATCCACAGTAATATGCACAATATAGATATATATATATGTAAATGACTGATCAGGTCTGCAATCTAGAAAGTCTCTTGAAGTAGTCCAGCACAATGATAACACAGTCAATGATGGCAATAGACTCAGCGGATAGCAGACTCCAGAGAGAACCAAACACAGTCCAGCAAGATATGCAATACACAGCACAGTCAATGAGAAGTATGCATACCGTGGTTCAGCAGTAGCAGTCAGATGGGATTGCAGCGGTACCTGAGCGGCTGGAGGCCGACTGGATAGGAAGTCCCTGGATAGGTGAAGCAGCGGTCTAGCAGGTGCAGCGCACAGGTGAGTAGACCGACAGGGACACGAATCCACAGGAGTCAGCAACACGTGGAACTGGACTCATAGGAAACCCAGGAGAATGGAGATGATCCAGCAGAGGGTAGTAGAAGAGATACAAATCCAATGCTGACAGGAGGGTAGAGACCAGTGGAACACGTGAAGGCGTGGAGAGTGGATCAGCAGGAGATGGACGATAACGCTGACCACAGCGGCAGGACTCAGCGGCACACGGAGGTAACCAGTAGCAACCACAGGAACCAACAGCGATGGGAAACAGGAGTGCAGCGCAGGGCAGGAGCTGTAGATCACGAAGTGTAGCAGATGGTAATGAAAAGCGGCAGTCTCGAGGAGGTCACAGCAAAGATGAGATGAGAATGTAGTGCACGGAGGCAGCGGATAGTAATCAGCTGGCAGTCACGATGTTGAACACAGGCGAGTTGCAAGCAGGAGACTGTAGTGCACAGAGGCAGCGGATAGTAGTCAGCTGGCAGTCACGATGTTGAACACAGGCGAGTTGCAAGCAGGAGACTGTAGTGCACAGAGGCAGCGGATAGTAGTCAGCTGGCAGTCACGATGTTGAACACAGGCGAGTTGCAAGCAGGAGACTGTAGTGCACAGAGGCAGCGGATAGTAGTCAGCTGGCAGTCACGATGTTGAACACAGGCGAGTTGCAAGCAGGAGACTGTAGTGCACGGCGGCAGCGGATAGAAATCAGCAAACAGACTTGATGAGAAGCAGGTGAGTGAGGTAAAAGCTGGAGTGCACGGAGGCAGCGGATAGCAATGAGCAAACAGTCACATAGATATAAAATAACGTTGAAGTGGTGTAGAAGACTGTAGTGCACGGAGGCAGCGGATAGGAATCAGCAAACAGTCATGATGATACAGTTGATGGTAGGGAGGTTGCCTGATCTGCCAATTAAGTTAAAGGAGTATACACTGAAGTATAGAAAAGGGCTGCGCATGCGCAGACCCTCAGGATGGCGGACGGCCACGGTTCCTAAATGTCCGGGAAGAGGCACTCACGGTCCGGTGAGTGACACTGGGCTTGCCTTGCCTCCGTCCCCTTTATCTCAAATGCACCCCTCCTGTCGCAGTAGGAGGAGTCTACTGCCACCACTAGGCTCCTACACTTCCTTCTGGGTAACTTTCACTGCTGGCGTCCCCCTCCCTGGACACCTTGGCAGGTACCCCTGACCTCTTCCTTCACATCAGGGTGCTGTGGATGGTTCCCCCTGGCCTATCACACTGGCAGGAGATACAGGTAGCGGGCAGAGCGTTGGTACTGGAATGCTGGGTCCAAACCTCAGAACAGCCTGATAACAAATTAGATTTTATTTAATCTGTAGGTCACAGGAATTGCAACAGGTAAGTAGGTGTCAAATCAGGTTACTTAAGCAGGGATGTTTATTTACAGATACCCTGCAGGGTATGTTTAAAGTACAGATGGAATAAAACTGATACATGGTCAAACAATGCGCTTATTATACAGAGTTATACAGATAACCTGGGAGGAGGTAATCCAGCCTTCTGCCCCTCTAACCAATCCAGGTGCTACTAGTGGTACCACTATGTCTGAGGTTTTATATTGAATGTTTACCATCAGGATATAACATTTCTATAATCTTCTTTTGAACACAATTTAACTTGCAAACTCACATTCATCTGTGATCACTTGTATAGAGAGTCTACCAGCAAGTATTGTTACCTCCTCCTGTCTTTCAGGCTCAACAGACATTTTGGTCACTCACCGATGAAAATGTCTAATTGACATGAGATTACCTGTCTCCAGACAGTTACAAAGCCCAAACATGACATACTGTCTTAGACGTACATACATTTCCACACAATCCAATATAAAAAGATAAGTACATTTGCAATGATATACACTGCACTGCACCACTACTTAACAAAATAAATATCTGCAATAAGTTATTTTTATGCCATCCAGCCACAGACCCCAGCTTAAAGGGGCGAGGATTGGGACAGCTTGAGTCATTCTATCTTGGGCGACCCTGGTGTACAAGACACCAGCATGGAAGCCTCAGGGCCGGGATCACCAGGACAGGGTGTGTGCGAGCCAGTAGCCCAGGCTGGGGGACACAAGACTGTCTAGATAAATGGCAGCGGTAATACTATGGAGGATAAGACTCTGAAGGATACAGAGATTGTTACTTTGTATTGCTGACTGCAAGAGGCTGTTGGAGGTACCTGCCACCATTTATCCTGCACATTGTGAACATCTTCTGATGTTCTGCTGTCGTAATCATCATCATCATCATCATTTATTTATATAGCGCCACTGATTCCACAGCGCTGTACAGAGAACTCATTCACATCAGTCCCTGCCCCATTGGAGCTTACAGTCTAAATTCCCTAATAGACACACAGTCACACACATAGACATATACATACAGACAGAGAGGTAGAGACTAGGGTTAATTTTTGATAACAGCCAATTAACCTACCAGTATGTTTTTGGAGTGTGGGAGGAAACCGGAGCACCCGGAGGAAACCCACGCAAACACAGGGAGAACATACAAACTCCACACAGATAAGGCCATGGTCGGGAATTGAACTCATGATAAAGCTTTGTATTAATGTGGTACGCCCGTGTGAGTTGCATCCCACGGAGGGTAACCACCGTCCCTCCGATTGGTGGTTTCCCCAAATACGGTACCCTCCATAATGACAATTACCCCCCATTCCGTTAAGGCGGATCTATCAGAGTGGTATTATTGTTTCGATAATGGTTAGAGAGGATCATTGAGAACACAATGACTGCTGTCTGACTTTTTTTTTGTACCTATTCCCAACATCGCTGGTAGGTGTAGCTCAAATCCAAATGGTCAGTACTCGTATATAATGTCACAAGACCCCAGCCGGGTGGTTAGAATCACCCCAAGAGGGAATGTCAAGTGTATAAGATGGAAGAGTAGTAACAAACCTGAGTAAATGTACATAAATCAGTATGTACCATCTCCAGGAGGCACCTGACCTCTGACACTATAAGTCTACAGGGGGGGGGGGGGTTACTATTGTGTGTTTTAGGTAGAAGATAAATGGTGTTGTTGGTTATTCATGATCTATATCTGTGACTACAGTTTTGTCTTGTGCATTATTTAGTAATCTGTGAGTCTACATCTTTGATACAAGTTCTGTATAATTTCTTATTTGTACACAGGTGTTAAAATCTGGACAAAACCTAAATTTCTTTTTTAAAACTGGCCTTTGGCAGAGGTCTTGTCTTTTTACACACACGTGCGAGTACACGGCTGAGGCACAGGACACACACGTGCGAGTACACGGCTGAGGCACAGGACACACACGTGCGAGTACACGGCTGAGGCACAGGACACACACGTGCGAGTACACGGCTGAGGCACAGGGCACACGTGCAAGTACACGGCTGAGGCACAGGACACACGTGCGAGTACACAGCTGAGGCACAGGACACACACGTGCGAGTACACGGCTGAGGCACAGGACACACGTGCGAGTACACGGCTAAGGCACTGGACACACGTGCGAGTACACGGCTGAGGCACAGGACACACACGTGCGAGTACACGGCTGAGGCACAGGGTACACGTGCGAGTACACGGCTGAGGCACAGGACACACGTGCGAGTACACGGCTAAGGCACAGGACACACGTGCGAGTACACGGCTAAGGCACAGGACACACGTGCGAGTACACGGCTGAGGCACAGGACACACGTGCGAGTACACGGCTAAGGCACTGGACACACGTGCGAGTACACGGCTGAGGCACAGGACACACACGTGCGAGTACACGGCTGAGGCACAGGACACACACGTGCGAGTACACGGCTGAGGCACAGGGTACACGTGCGAGTACACGGCTGAGGCACAGGACACACGTGCGAGTACACGGCTAAGGCACAGGACACACACGTGCGAGTACACGGCTGAGGCACAGGACACACACGTGCGAGTACACGGCTGAGGCACAGGGCACACACGTGCGAGTACACAGCTGAGGCACAGGACACACACGTGCGAGTACACGGCTGAGGCACAGGACACACGTGCGAGTACACGGCTAAGGCACTGGACACACGTGCGAGTACACGGCTGAGGCACAGGACACACACGTGCGAGTACACGGCTGAGGCACAGGGTACACGTGCGAGTACACGGCTGAGGCACAGGACACACGTGCGAGTACACGGCTAAGGCACAGGACACACGTGCGAGTACACGGCTAAGGCACAGGACACACGTGCGAGTACACGGCTGAGGCACAGGACACACGTGCGAGTACACGGCTAAGGCACTGGACACACGTGCGAGTACACGGCTGAGGCACAGGACACACACGTGCGAGTACACGGCTGAGGCACAGGGTACACGTGCGAGTACACGGCTGAGGCACAGGACACACGTGCGAGTACACGGCTAAGGCACAGGACACACACGTGCGAGTACACGGCTGAGGCACAGGACACACACGTGCGAGTACACGGCTGAGGCACAGGGCACACACGTGCGAGTACACGGCTAAGGCACAGGGCACAAGTGCGAGTACACGGCTGAGGCACAGGGCACACGTGCGAGTACACGGCTGAGGCACAGGACACACACGTGCGAGTACACAGCTGAGGCACAGGACACACACGTGCGAGTACACGGCTGAGGCACAGGACACACACGTGCGAGTACACGGCTGAGGCACAGGACACACACGTGCGAGTACACGGCTGAGGCACAGGGCACACACATGCGAGTACACGGCTGAGGCACAGGGCACACATGCGAGTACACGGCTGAGGCACAGGACACACGCGTGCGAGTACACGGCTGATGCACAGGACACACACGTGCGAGTACACAGCTGAGGCACAGGGCACACACGTGCGAGTACAAAGCAGACATGCAAGACACACATGTACACAGCTAACATAGAGGACACACATGTGCAAGTCCATGGCTGACATACAGGACATGCACATGTTAGTACATGGCTGGTATGCTGGACACACACGTGCGAGTGAATGCAAACTGGCAAACAGCCATGTATTGATTACATAAATGGAGAAATCACACTTATATTTAAATATAAATATACTCCCCTATCTAACCCCTTATTATTTGCCTAATATTTTCCTCCTTTTTGATATAACGTCTTAGCGGTCTACTATCAGCTATCACCTGTGACGGGGGGGTCTATGTGATCAATGTCCATTGCATTTATATATATATGTATACACACAATATAAGGTTTTACCATATATATTACATCCAAATAACTTTGTCCGTGTTGGAAATTCCCAGAAGAAAGTTTATAGAAATCTGTTGGGTCCTCACATTTTAGGACACATTATGATTATACCTGGTAGGAGAGTGGAACTGAATATATTTGGAGACGGCCCTTGAAGGAAAGAAACAGTAGAATAAACTTTACATTGTAATGCTGCCGTCTACTGTTGTATAATGATCACATATTGGACTCTTATGTAGCTGATGTTGTGGGATCTGATATTGTGTATACAGCGCACTATTAACGAGAGGACTCGTGGACTGCAGATAGGAGCCCGGGTCTCTCTTTATTAAAGGTCTTTTGAATGAGCATTGCCAGCGATTTCCTGCACTGGTTCTTGAGGCTTGTACCTGTTTACTAACCTACTGCGCTGAGTAATCTGTTTAACAAAAGTAAATTCTTAACCAACCTGCTATGGCCAAGGTGCAAACTCTTATGGTGTTGCCCTCAATCTGTTATTGAGCCAATACCCCCGATTCAGAGACTCATTGCACCGTAATGCAGAGCCCTATGTTGGTTGTTATTCTGTAATCCCGTGTTTGCCTGCTGGTGGTGTAGTGTTACATTATAGCTACCCCTGGAAGCCGTGGGTGAACCACCCAGCTGTAAACCGGTCTCTCACCTCAGGCTCCTGAGCAGATAGGTGATCCTTCACGTGCAGGCTTCATAACAGCGAAGTGCAGATACAACAGGTGTAGCGGTGTACAGTGACCAGTAATAATAATATATATATATATATATTCATTTCATCTTCCTACTTTACCCTCCGACACAGTTCACTTAGGTATAAGAGCTTACACTCTTGTGTAGTGGGACCGTTGCTGTACCCAGCTCACTCCTTTTGCATCTACAGAGCTGCAGCTACAGCAACGTACTTGCCCGTCTCCTGGTACCGGGGTCACCTCACCCCGCTCACTCTACAATAGAATACTAGAAGTACCACGCTCACAACACTCAACTCATGTACAAGACAAGTTGATAGCATCCCGTCTGGTTATGCAGTAGAGAGGATTTGTGCACACTGTGAACCTGCGACTGTGGGTGGCAGAAATAATTTGGTGGCTCAGGGGTTGGTATTGCTGCCGCATAGCTCAGGAAAGGAGTCCATGAGTCCAACCAGGAAACTTGGACTCATGGCAAGTATGGTGACTCAGTGGTTAGCACTTCTGAGTCACTGGGGTCATGAGTTCAATTCCGACCATGGCTTTATCTGTGTGGAGTTTGTATGTTGTCCCCGTGTTTGCGTGGGTTTCCTCCGGGTGCTCCAGTTTCCTCCCACACTCCAAAAATATACTGGTAGGTTAATTGGCTGCTAACAAAATTGACCCTAGTCTGTCTCTCTCTTTGTGTCCATGTGTGTGTGTGTGTGTGTGTGTGTCCATGTGTGTGTGTGTGTGTGTGTGTGTGTGTGTGTGTCCATGTGTGTGTGTGTGTGTGTGTGTCCGTGTGTGTGTGTGTGTGTGTGTGTGTGTCCATGTGTGTGTGTGTGTGTGTGTGTGTGTGTCCATGTGTGTGTGTGTGTGTGTCCATGTGTGTGTGTGTGTGTGTGTGTCCGTGTGTGTGTGTGTGTGTGTGTGTGTGTGTGTGTGTGTGTGTGTGTGTGTCCGTGTATGTGTGTGTGTCCGTCCATGTGTGTGTGTGTGTGTGTGTCCGTGTATGTGTGTGTGTGTGTGTGTCCGTGTATGTGTGTGTGTCCGTGTATGTGTGTGTGTGTGTGTGTGTGTCAGTGTATGTGTGTGTGTCCGTGTGTCCTTGTGTCCGTGTGTCCTTGTGTCCGTGTGTGTGTGTGTCCGTGTGTGTGTGTCATGGTCCGTGTCTCCGTGTCCGTGTCTCCGTGTGTGTCCGTGTGTGTCCGTGTCCGTGTGTGTCCGTGTCCGTGTGTGTCCGTGTCTGTCCGTCCGTGTGTGTGTGTGTCCGTGTGTGTGTCCGTGTGTAAGTCCGTGTGTGTGTCCGTGTGTGTGTCCGTCATACTTGCCTACTTTTGAGACCAGCTGTCCGGAAGGGGGTCCGTCGAGGGGGCTTGGCCACGCGTAATGCACTGTTAGGCTCCGCCCCTGTCAATCTTATGAAATTCTGGCCAGGGGGCGGGGCCACGGTGTCGCTATTAGCCCCACCCCCCACCATTTACAACAACGGGGAGATGCTGGTCCCTGGATTTTTGCCTGCTCTCTTGGGAGTCCAGGAGAACTCCCAAAAATTCGGGAGTCTCCCGGACATTCTGGGAGAATAGACAACTATGGTGTTTGTGTGTGTATATATTGGGGAATTTAGACTGTAAGCCCCAATGGGGCAGGGACCAATGTGAGTTCTCTGTACAGCGCAGCAGAATTAGTGGCGCTATACAAATTATTAAACTATTCGTATTTGTAGATCTTAAGCAAGGACAAATGGAGTACTAAATAAACTGATGACACGGTGCACTAATAGCCAAGTGTGGCCTGTGGGTACTTTCTACATGACCTATTCTGCGAATTTACCCACTAAACATTGTTTTGTCCCAAGTGAATAGTTTAATGACTATAAGAGGGGGTTCAATTGGACGTGATATTCCTCTGAACATCGCAGCTGTGCATCTTTTGTGGGTAGAAAAGAGAAGTCTGATGTTGCAGTAACATAGAGGGCCTTCACGACCGCTCCGGAGGCACTGCACACATAATTGAATCCCCCTCATAAGAGTCCATGAGCCTTTATGAGAATCATACAGACTGACACCTATTCACATGGAATCACCACCCTGCTCAGTTTTGGACAAACTAGTATTTTATTTATGAGTAAGTGGGTACTAACATTTTCCAAAATTCATAATCAAATACCCTGTGCAAAACATGATTAGTAAAGCGATGAAATACTTGTATGATTAGGGTTTAATATATTATCGTGGTTAACAACGTTTCTGGAAGTGTATGCAACACTCGAGTCAGCGTCCATGTAGCGACATTGTAGTGGAATTGTCTCCTCGTCCTGCAGGGCAACGGCAATTAAGGGCAGTGTTGAGGACTTGGGTTCTCATTATTTCATGCAAGTCCACATATGGACAGTTAATTTAGTCTTTAATCCGAATTCTGGGCTCAGAACAGGATGCAGAGCAGATGTGGATCAGGACGTTCTGACCATGCTTATTCGCGATCTTGGATTATGATGGAGTTCATGTTTAAGACAATGGCCTTTTATCCAATGGGAAGGAAGTTTTACAGTGCCCACAATGTACAGAGGGACCCCAGGAGTATCAACAATCCAAGACATGGGATCTCGGCAGCGTTCCGGAGCTCAGCATAATATTTAGCCACTGGGTCATTAGGGTTTACATCGGTATCAAACCAGAGCTGCATACACCGGCCACTGTCTCGTTGATACGTGGTGTATTTGTAGGAATTACTCCACAACTTCTCACAGAAATCCTTGGCAGATGGATAGACGTCTGTGAATTTCCGGCAGGTCGTCCCATATGGGCATTTATTTGTTCCTGTTTGGAGAAGAGATGAGATATAACCATTTGTGGATCTCTCATATGGATGAAAGTCAGGGGTATAAATCTCACTCACCGTTGTCCCAGTTCCAGCCAACATGCCAGTTCTCCATGCACGTGTAGTCCTGACTGCAATCATTAAACCAGCTCTCACAGTCCTCCTTACACAGTGGCACATCCAGGATACGCTCTTTCCTCCAGCTCTGGTCCACCTGTCCAAGCAGAGCAAAATGTGAGGCAGAGTATCAGCAATAACACCAGTTAATGGGGAGATTTACATTAATTCTTAAATCCTCAAAGACGTAAAAGAATTACACTGTGAAGACATTCCTTGGACCTCTAGTAGGTGAACAAAAGCTATGCTAGTCTCCTACATGAAGAGTCTAAGATGCGGGATTCAACCTTAAGACTGCCAAGTTGATGTGGTCCCCATACTGTGAATCCAGGGAATAATTTATTAGTGTATCAACCTTAATAATCAATGCCAAGTAAATGTTCTTCCACAAATTGTGTGTCAGCATTTCAGGATTATAATCTTGATAACTTGTTAAAGATCATTATAGAACAGTTATTGATTAGCAAGATAATAGGGAAACTAAACGTGCCGCATACACAAAGCTGGTAATTTGCTTTTCTGTTCCCAAAATGCTGTCTGCTACTGTATGAATGACAATAAGGGTGTAGCTTTGTAGACATATATTCAGATATGATTTAACTACTGTACTATAAAACCCAATTCTTAGCGCTCACCCCTCACCTTCTGGAACCAGGGCCCAAGGTTCGGAGAGCATTCATAAAAACAGGTGTCTTGGATAAAATGCTTCTTGCATGCGGAAGACATGATCCCACAGTGATTCCAGTTAAAGTTATACAAAAAGGACTGGTCCTTGTGAGCCTCAGCACTGGTGTTAGCCGTACAACAAGACTTCCTTTTCCAAGGAGTGCACTGCAGAGAGGACAAAACATTGTTAGACTTTAAGACTCCATGTCCAAGATCTGGTCTCTGACTCTCAGATCCTAGATCAGAGATCTAGTTATACAGGCCGTTTTCTTATAAAACCTTTTGAGTTATTTTAGATCTTCAGCTTTCTTTATAAAGCATTTATTTTCTGCTGTTTTCTGGTTGAATAATAAGCATCTCATTTATGTACTGCTGAATTTAGCTAACCTGTATCAATTCAGTTTGTAAAGACAGTAGACTTCGCTCTCTCATCCTTTATCTTTCCCATTCACTGTGCCTTCTGTTAGTTTCTTACTGTGCTGAAACTATGTTGCTGCTATATGTAGAACATCATTAACCATCAGTGTTGCAGAGAAGAGTTGTGTTGTCACTGACATTTAAACACAACACCAGTGGGTAATCAACATAAAGCAGCTTAAAAAAAATGGACTTAAGTTGCTTACAAAAAAGATTTGCAAAATAGTCTGTTTTGCAAGTTATTAAAAAGCTGATACAATATAGTGCAACAGATGTTTGCTTACATTGACAAACTTGCATTAGACAGAGAAAAGTTAATTGCTGATTGTTCAGGAGTGTTTACAGAAAGTTTGTACAATTATGAGTAATAACTATTTATAGGGTGGCAGAGCATTTCACAGCACAGGAGTGGGATAAACAGAAGAATTGCAAAACACAAGTACATATGGTGCAGATGAGGTGACAAAAGAGACAAGGGGGGGTGATGTTGGTAACTAACTGAATGTTCTGAAGGTCTCAGTAACCTCATCTTTAGTAGATTATTAGTATAGAAACTAAGCGCTGTGTAACAGAAGTTAATTGCACAATAATTTGTCATTAACATTTTATATGCAACACAAAACATTAATGTATTGATCATGCTTTATGTATAAATTGATATATTGTGAGATACATGGGAGATTATGTAACTTCGTGTGTGTGGTATTGTTAAGATTTTACACATCAGAGGGGAAACCAAATAGACGCCTTTACACTGCCAGGCCATGTTACTAGATGATATAACATGACTTAGAAATGGACTGAAATAGGCTATTTGTTGCCTTTTGTTCTTCTATAGATAAGCACAATCTATCATAATTCTAAATTAATATGTCACCTATTTTACATTTTATGCTTAGAGTATTACTGCCATCTACTGTCCAAAGTCAGTATTGGTTTCTTAGAGACAAGTAGGAGGGAATCTATTTATATTGAGACTGCAGAAGTTATATAAAGGGGTGCAAAGTGAGAAATTAAGTTTGGATTTCTCTGGTGGAAGAAAAGTTGTGCCAATCTACTCCATAAAGATTGTAGGGTGCATTCACCCAGAGTGCGGCAGAGTTGATGGAATACCAATGCAGAAAATCCAGGGAATCGTTAGCTTATATCATCCATTAATTATTATTATTATCTTTAATTTATAAGGCGCCACTAAGGGTCTGCAGCGCCGTACATGACATATACAGAAAACAGTGAGCCATGACAGAACATGGTACAGGAAGAACAAAAAGAAATATATATACACACACACACACACACACACACACACACACACACACACACAGACAGGTAACATGGTAATGCAAATCAAATTATTTCTGGAACAATGAGTGAAAGTGATGGTAGAAATCAGCGAGAAGAAGGCCGAAGCTTAAGAAAACAGGGCTAGGGAAGCCGGCCAAGAGGTACAGAGGGTGATGGAATAGTAGAAGGTGCGCACAAGGAATGAGGGCCCTGCTCCTGAGAGCTTACATCCTAAAAAGGAAAAAGGGAGACACAAATAGGGAGTTACTAACTGTAAGGAGAGAGCCGGGACAAGGGAGTTATGAGGAGGACTGATAGACTTGAATAAAGAAGTGAGTCTTAAGGGCACGCTTGAAGCCTTTGAGAGTAAATGCAGACCTGATGGAACGTGGAAGATTGTTCCACAGCTGTATTTGTTGTGCTACTATTTCAGGATTGCAATCCCTTCAACCCGTAATCCCCCACCCCCAGATTACTGCTATAACCCTGCTATAGTTCACATTCTATGCCAGTAGTGGACAGGAATTAGGCTGGGTACACACTGCAGAAAATTTCTCCCAACATGAGGCGGGAAATGTATCAAACTTAGGGTTTTCCGGTGGGTTTCAAAAGTGGAGATGTTGCTTATAACAACCAATCAGATTCTAGCTGTCATTTTGTAGAATGTACTAAATAAATGATAGCTAGAAACCCGCCGGAAAACGCTCAGCTTGATACATTTACCCCGAGATCTGTAACAATTTTACCAACGACTGAAAGTCCCGATCAGCAGCTGATTCATGTGTACACACTATACACGTTTTAAATGATTTACCTTCACATCTGTGCTCTTCATCTGTAATAACAATCGCCTGAAAGATCGTGACTGTAAAGATCTGCCTACACTGCTAATCGTGAGTTCATACACACTGCAGAATCTGAACGGCATTGTTGAGATTTTTGATCCGTTTATAAAATGAAATCAAATGATACGATGAGCTTTGGAAAAATAATCATTCATTGGTGGAGCGTACACACTAATGTGATACCGGTCCAAACGATCGTTTACTGTGTGATTTGCCTGATAATCCGAGAAAGAGAAAGCCGTAGTGTTTACTTAGCCTTACTGCAATATTTCAGAATTATCTTTCACAACTAAAAAATGTAGTAAAAAATAAAGTTTGTGAATATTATTTTACTCCCCTCCTTATGTTATGTACTTATTAGTCTCTACTATAAATAGGGTATTATCTCTCACCTGATCATGTAACAAGTCTTCAGGCCCCGGCTCTGTCTTTTGGTGCTTTCCATCCATACATTGATCTATGTAGTCCGTAATGGCAGCGGACAGCAAGGAAATACACGCCAGTAAGGTGACCCAGCGCAGCATGGTTCTAGAGTCCACAATGCAGAGTTCTAGAGTCCACAAAGGCCAAGCTAAACCAGGAACAAAAACAACATCATACAATAAGTTTTATTCTAAATAGTGAACTGACTGGTACCTTTGTGAAATTTCTTGGCAACGAAGTTTAAGTTAAATTGTGAGTTTGAGACATTTTGAAGGACCAACTGAAATATCGGTACCTGCCAGTTGCTGAAATGTAGCGTATTATATACAGAGACACAAGTTGGGGGTATACCGAACTATGGCCACATTAGCAAAGAGTGATCAGAAAATCCCTGCTCTCATAAGAACAACAGATAAAAGGACACACTCCATTGTGTGATGTACAATCTTTGTCTGCCAGGTGTATAATCCTTTACCTCCATCAGAAATTCGGATCATATAGAAAGTGAAGTTAGTGTTCAGAAACGCAGTACTATACAATTATTATTTTATCATAATATTCTATATGAACTATTGTAAAAAATGACTTTAATAATTCTTTCAGCACTAATATATAACAAAGGCAATAAAATAAAAGAACGGTCTTAAATATTACAAATTTAAGCTTGGACGGCATCAAGAGATTGCTCGGGTGTTTGCGGGCGTCTGGTGGGACAGGAATGGGTCACTGGAAGTCTGCAGTAATTTTGTTCAGTAGCACCAGCGAATAAAGAATATTTTAGTGTGTTCTTAGTGGAGCTATTTATATGAATTGGGTGTAAGTTCACGATGACGTCTAGCACAAGCGTCATGGCGGAGGGAACAGATGATAGTTGGGCTTGGAGTATCTCTGATAATCAGGGCCTGTCAGAGGCCGTGTACTGCAGGGTCCCAAAAAACACGCACATCACAATCTCTCCAAAAACGCTCAGCCTATAAAACGTCAACATATTACGCAGCGCAGTACATTGAAGGGACCAGGATACAAATGCATCTAGCCAACATTGTTACCCCCTCCAATGAGGAACATTAAATATTCAGCTGCTGGCTGCCATTTAACCCTTCTTTACTAGATATGGGCCTCTACCCCCCTGTGAATTAATGTGACACAAATACAGACTGTGCACCCATGTGAAAAGGACGAAGGGCCCATCTATGGGTCAATGACAAATGGTAGAGGAACAAGAACATAATCCATGAGATTGATATCACCTTAACCAACCTGTCCCTCGTTTCTTACAAAATGTGGAGTATAACAACATGTACTTTTTATAGTGCTGTCCGTGTTCCCCAGCTCACCAGAGTGTAAGTGCAGTATCTCATTACATGGAGATAAGGGGGCATTGTGGCCATGTCTGTATAGGAGACCTTTTGATTCTATCTTACCCATTGTAAAAATGTATATTGTTGATGTAGCAGTAATACATTGTTCTTACATTGAACCCAGGTGGGTTATGGGTTATGTTCGGGTGGGGTCCAGTGCCAGGATACAGGTGAGGGGGCTGTAGCTGCATTCATTGCACCCCCCCCCCTTTTTTTTCTATACAGGAAGTCCTGGAAGTTCGTTCTGGCTGAAGAAGCTTGTAAGGGGTTAATACTGGGAGTGTCATTTAATCATCTTCGCCTTGCCCCTTAATTAACCCGAGTATGTCCCCCTTGTCTCAGGTTGTACTCAGCCAGACATCTTGTGTCAGCAAAGCAGAGGACCAAGGGATGTATTAGGATGAGAAGGGACAGCCCTGTAACAGCCCCTGTTTACTAGAGATGCTCAGGCTTGGTTCCCCGAGAACCAAACACACCCGAACTTACCAAATCCGAGTGCCGAGCCGGCTCGATACGTTTGCGCACTTTCGGAATTGAAGACGAGGCAAAACGTCATTACGTTGTCGGATCTCGCGAGTTTTGGATTCTAGAAGTACCGCCCTCAACGGCGATCTAGCGCCATTTCACAGAGGGACACAGAAGGGGTAGCACAGTCTGTAGAGCAGTTGGGCAGCGTCATAGGTAGATTAGAAAGAGAAGGGGGTAGCAGTGTTCTGAATGTCACTGTAGAATTTGAAGAAGAGCTCCATTGCTCATTGTCATTGCTGAAATACAAATACTAGGACTGGCAGGCTTGGTCTTCTGAATTTGCAGTCAAAGTGTATGGAGTTATCAAAATGGATTCACAGCAGTACACAGAAGGCCAGGAGCACCAAGCAGCTGCTGGCACCAGTCATGATGATAGTAATCCCTCTACGTCATCTGGTAAAGCCTATGTTAAAGTGCATAGTGTTTGTAAGTCAGGGAAACCAAAGTGTAAGAAAACACCTTTTACCTTGGTCAAGAAAAAAAGACCTGTAATCCAGGCAAAGTTATCTCCAGAAAAAAAAAAATTGCCAATCTGCCATTCTACACACCCAGCTGCAAGGAAAGAATGAGGCCTTCACCTTTCTCTATGAGTGCTAGTTCTGCACCGGTCACTGAGGCATCTTCTTGTAATGTCAGTCGTGACCAAGCAAGACCTTGTCATTCGGACTCCAAAAGTGGTGTCCAAATACTTTTATGTGTAAAAGCCGAGCTGGAATAAAACAGTAAGGCATTAGAGGAAAATGTATATTCAGATGCAGAAATGACACAAATCCCTGAAGAGAGTCTATCCACAAGTGTTATGTGTAAACCTGACCTTTCTAATACTGTACTCCTAAAGAAGCTTCCATTCAGCATTTCTGCAGATGTGTGCCTGAACAGCCCGAGTGTAGCCGGTGATACACAAATTGAGGATGCCACTTTGGAATTGCAACAGGATGAGGGGGATATTTATGTAGCCGACGAGGGCGCTAATGAGGATAATATTGTTTGTGTAAGACCTGCACCGGTGGAAGCAGATTCTTGCACGTGATAAGAAGAAGGCCATTGTCATGCCTGGACATAAGACCAAAAAATCCACTTCTTATGTGTGGAATTATTTTTACCCAAATCCTGACAACAGTTGTCTAGCCATTTGTAGCATTTGTAAAGCCACAATCTGTCGAGGGAGGGACCTTAACCATCTGGGAACCTCATCCATGTTACGCCATTTGAAGCAAGTTCATGGCAAGCTGTTGGGAAAAATCAGAAACTTATGCTAAAAACAAACAACAAGCAGTCCATTATCAGCTAGGTCCCTTCTCTCACCTACATCCCGTGCCTGCAATCTACTCCCACAACACCATCCTCATCAATATCCTCAGTAGCGATCGGAGTTGGTAAGGCTAGATGACTCCTTTACTATTCTGATTCCTCAGAAGAATTCTTGAGTGCTGCTGTTGCTGTGGGTGAATCTTAATCCCAGAAGCAATTGACTGTTGACTGTTACAACAATTGACTGTTAAACAATCCTTTGCAAGAGGAAGCAACTATGAAAGCTGTCACCCAGTTGCAAAGTGGATCACAGACTCCATGGCGACTATGCTAGTATTAGATCTGCATCCAATATCCACTGCTAATGCAGCTGGTTTTAGACAGTTACTTGAGGTCATTTCCCGTTACCAAATTCCATCATGACACCATTTCACTAGAAAAGCTATTCCTCACCTCTACCAGAAGGTTCGTGAAAATGTAATTATTGGGCTACAAAATGCCATTCTACCCACTGTACACTTAACCACAGATATGTGGACAAGCGGAACTGGGCAAATTAAAGATTATATGACTGTGACAGCCCACTGGGTTGGTGATTCGCCTTCACCAGCAGGAACAGCAGCAGCATGTACCCAAGTACGGCTCATTTATCAGAGGCAGTTACTCTGTATCACCGGCTTCACTAAGAGGCATACAGCTGACAATCTGTTACAACAACTAAGGAATGTCATTGCAACATGGCTTATCCCTCTTGGACTCTCCTCAGGATATGTCATTTCTGATAACGCCACCTATATTGTGAGAGCATTACAGCTGGGTGAATTCCCTCACATTCCCTGTTTTGCTCACACAATAAACTTGGTGGTGCAGAGCTTTTTAAAAAATGCAGGCGATGCTGTCTGTGGCCCGTAATATATCTGCACATTCTCGACATTCGGCAACAGTGTGTAGGAGATTGCAGCAGCTACAAGAGCAATTAAATTTGCCCTGCCACCAACTGAAGCAAGAGGTGGTAACAAGGTGGAATTCCACCCTGTATATGCTTCTGCGGATGGAGGAACAGCGAAAAGCCATCCACGCTTACTCCATAAGCCATGACATTGGAAAAGGAGGGGGGGATGTATTTTAGTCAAGCGCAGTGGAGAATACTTTCTGTTTTGTGCAAGGTGCTGAAACATTCGAAGTAGTCACCTGTGAAGCGAATTCAGACACTGCTAGCTTGAGTCAAGCAATTCCCTTAATTAGACTTTTGGAAAAGCAGCTTGAGAAACTGAAGGCAGAGATTAAACAAAGCCATTCCGCTAAGTATGTCAGACTTGTAGATGAAGTACTTTATTCGCTTCACCATGATCCAAGAGTTAACAAAATTTGGAAATCGGATCACTACATTTTGGTGACTGTGCTTGATCCTCAGTTTAAGAGCTATATCTTCTCTTTGTTTCCAACTGACCCAGATCTGAAGAGATACAAGGAGCTCCTGGTGATCAAGATGATAGCTCAAGTGTTACGTGACAGGATGGGATCTCCTCCTTCAGTTTCTCACTCAACTGCTGCTAGGAAAAAAATTAATTTTCACAAGAGACAGAGGGTGATGCAGAGGACTCAGCGCCAAATTTTGACATCTGGTCTAAAAGAATTGACCAAAAAACGTGACACCTCTGCCGTAACTCCACCTGATCCTACTTTCAACATCCAAAGAATGGTGGAGCATTATTTTCACAACAGCATAGAAATAGACACATCAGACAGTCCCTTTACATAATGGGAGGAATAAAAAAAAAAAAAGAATTTGGAGACCCATGTACCAACTCGCTTTGCACTGTCCACCCTCCTGTGTGTACTCGGAAAGAGGTTTCAGCACAGCCAGGAACCTTGTCAGTGATCGGCGTAAGAGGCTACTTCCTCAAAATGTGGAAAAGATGATGTTCATAAAAATGAACTTCAAGTTCCACGAGGAAGACCTTTCCCGCCAATTACATCAAAATACGGAGACTTCTGTAACGGTGGATTCCAGCGGTGATGAATTAATAATGTGCGAGGCTGACGTACACACTGATGAGGGCGAGGATGAGGCCGAGGATGACGACAACATCTTGCCATAGTAGAGTTCATTAACAGCACTGTTACCTTAGGTGGCTTAAGGCCATTGTTACCTTGCTTTGTGGGGGCCCAAACAAACCAAGCAGTTCAGCCACAAGGAGTGGCACTACTTGTTGCTAAACTGCTTAGCTTGATAAAGTGTGCATGTCCTTTTTAAGATCCAAGATAAGGGTGGGTGGGAGGGCAATTCCATCTTGCGCCACTTTTCCATTCAGCTACCGCTGTGTGCCACTGTTACCTACATGTGCTATATACTGTTGTGTGCTTAGGAAAAATCTTAAGACACCCATTGATGATGCAGATGACTCAGCACATTCTGACATCTGGTCTTGTCTACTGCAAAAGTATTGACCAGAATTAGTGACATCTCTGCTGTAACTCCACCTGATCCTACGATCAACTATCAACATCCAAAGAATGGTGGAGGATTATTTTTAATTATTTAAATTATTTAATTATAAAGACAACAGTGTTATTAAGAACGAACAACATTGCTTGCAGAAGTAATGTAAGCATAGATGTCTAAATAGACCTGTATATGTTTTACCATCCACTTTGCTGCTGTTTCATCAAGTGTTTGTAATCTGCACTTTACATCAAAGGTACCTAACTAGATTATAATTTTGTGGGAATTGGGGTCGATTCGAAGCTCACTGATGAACTTGCTCTTTGCTGTGAATTACAATGGCTATTTTAAGTGCATTGTCTGGCACCCTGGATTGGTCCGGGTCTGATAAAACCACGCATCCTGGGGGGGGTCAGAGCTCATGTATTAGCTGTAGAATTATGTAGCTGTAGAATTACCTCACTTATCCAAGAAACAGGTGGAGCGATCAAATGAACCATAACCGATTTCATGATCCAAGGACAATTCCATCTTGCACCACTTTTCTTTTCTGCCACTGATGTGTGCAATGTGTCCTAGATGTGCTAGGAAAGGCTGTGTGTTTGTGTCATTGCTCTGTTGCTTACCAGCAGGGCCTGATCAACCACTAGGCTGACCAGGCTGCAGCCTGGGGCACTGGGTCCCGGGGGGCGCTGCACTGTGGGTATTTTTTTTAAAAAAAAAATGTTTTGTTTTTTTTTTCTTCTTCATTCATTTTTTTTTTCGGGGTGGGGGAGAGGGGGGGGGGGGTCGCCGCTGGGGATCGCCGCACGGGGGGGGGGGATTGCCTTGGGGGGGTGGAGGGCTCGACGATCAAAAGCATTGGTGGTCAGTGGTTAGCAACACACAGCCAATCGCCAGGCTGCCTGTTGCTGTGCAGCAGACAGGAAGCAGGACGTCTTCACTTCCTATCTGCTGATCTGAGGAGAGGAGCGACGCTGGCACAACTACAGGTAAGTGAAGGGGGGAACTGCCCTGCATATCTATAGGGAGGGGGGGGAACTGCCCTGCATATCTATAGGGAGGGGGGGAACTGCCCTGCATATCTATAGGAAGGGGGGGGGAACTGCCCTGCATATCTATAGGGAGGGGGGGGGGGGAAACTGCCCTGCATATCTATAGGGAGGGGGGGGGGGGGGAACTGCCCTGCATATCTATAGGGAGGGGGGGAACTGCCCTGCATATCTATAGGGAGGGGGGGGGGGGAACTGCCCTGCATATCTATAGGGAGGGGGGGGAACTGCCCTGCATATCTATAGGGAGGGGGAACTGCCCTGCATATCTATAGGGAGGGGGGGGGGAACTGCCCTGCATATCTATAGGGAGGGGGGGAACTACCCTGCATATCTATAGGGAGGGGGGGGAACTACCCTGCATATCTATAAGGAGGGGGGGGAACTACCCTGCATATCTATAAGGAGGGGGGGAACTGCCCTGCATATCTATAAGGAGGGGGGGAACTGCCCTGCATATCTATAAGGAGGGGGGGGAACTGCCCTGCATATCTATAGGGAGGGGGGGGAACTGCCCTGCATATCTATAGGGAGGGGGGGGAACTGCCCTGCATATCTATAAGGAGGGGGGGGGGAACTGCCCTGCATACCTATAGGGAGGGGGGGGGAACTGCCCTGCATATCTATAGGGAGGGGGGGAACTGCCCTGCATATCTATAGGGAGGGGGGGAACTGCCCTGCATATCTATAGGGAGGGGGGGGAACTGCCCTGCATATCTATAGGGAGGGGGGGGGAACTGCCCTGCATATCTATAGGGAGGGGGGGGGGGAACTACCCTGCATATCTATAAGGAGGGGGGGAACTACCCTGCATATCTATAAGGAGGGGGGGGAACTGCCCTGCATATCTATAGGGAGGGGGGGGGAACTGCCCTGCATATCTATACTGAGGGGGGGGGGGGACTGCCCTGCATATCTATAGGGAGGGGGGGAACTGCCCTGCATATCTATAAGGAGGGGGGGGAACTGCCCTGCATATCTATAAGGAGGGGGGGAACTGCCCTGCATATCTATACTGAGGGGGGGGGGGACTGCCCTGCATATCTATAGGGAGGGGGGGAACTGCCCTGCATATCTATAGGGAGGGGGGGGAACTGCCCTGCATATCTATAGGGAGGGGGGGGGGGAACTGCCCTGCATATCTATAGGGAGGGGGGGGAACTGCCCTGCATATCTATAGGGAGGGGGAACTGCCCTGCATATCTCTAGGGAGGGGGGGGGGGGGAACTGCCCTGCATATCTATAGGGAGGGGGAACTGCCCTGCATATCTCTAGGGAGGGGGGAGGGGGAACTGCCCTGCATATCTCTAGAGAGGGAGAGGGGGGACTGTCATGCATATGTATAGGGAGGGAGAGGGGGGACTGTCATGCATATGTATAGGGAGGGAGAGGAGGACTGTCATAAAAATCTATAGGGTGGGAGGGGGGGGGGCTGCCATGAAAATCTATAGGGAGGTAGAGAGGTTGATATGTATGAAGGAGGGCAGAGGAGGGGGGCTGATATATGTGACTGGGGGAGTTTTGATGTGACGGGGGGGGATAGCTAGCTAGCAGAGTGGAGGTAAGGAAAATAGCTGCAAGGGGGATGGATGCAGGGTGGGAGGTAAAGAAAATGGCTGCAGCAGGGGTTAAGGAAAATGGCTGTGCGGGGGGGGTTGTGGTTAAGGAAAATGGCTGCAGGGGTATTTAAAAAATAGAGCAGCTTTGGGGGGCAGAATCTCATGATTGTGTGGTGGTCACATGGGTGGTCTCAGCAATCACTAGAATACTAAATATTAGTGAGATGGGGCTGGTAGAGGTTTGTATTTGATTGACAACAAATATTCAGATATTGCTTATATATGCCTGTCCAATGGGGTACTTTTAGCTGGCCATAATGGAGTGTTTTGTTTTAACTAAAGGCCCTAATCATTCAGGGTTTGCATTATAATACATTTTTGCATTTTCAAAAAAGGACGCCAACTTTCCAGAAGCCAGCGAGAGGATAACAAAGTTGCAAGAGAGAAGAGCAAGGACAGGTAAGAGACAATGGCACAATCTGTCTAAATTCGAATGCTGGAGAATACACCTGAACATTCATATTCAGGAGTGTTCCTATACACCTATATATTCGGAGGAGGGGGGGGGGGGGGGCGCTGCGGCCGTATTAGCCTAGGGCGGCCAGAACCCTTAATCAGGCCCTGCTTACCATCCAGCCAGGTCGCTGCAGTATTTGTCCAAAAGTGTATGAAAATAATATTGTGACCTGTGAGGTGGTCAAAATTGACTGCAAATGACCAGAAATTAGTGTTATTGAGGTTATTAATAATGTAGGAACAAAAAAAGTGCAAAATTATGTGATTTTAGCAATTTTTCTAAAAAATACAGATCCAAAACAAAAACCAGAACACAGGGGTCAGTGAACATCTCTACTTTTTACAGACAGCCACTCTCAGAGGATCCCACTATCTAAGGCCACCCCTGACCCAGCCCCTGGAGCGTGGGAAAACTACAGAATATAGAGGAAACAGAGACACAGGGGGTTGTGCTCTTTTTTCTCTCATCCTGGGAAGATCTCAGTGTTGAAGTCTGGGCTTCTGCTGGACTGAGCACCCTGCTGGGACATCTGCAGATTAGAATAACTCTGGGGGTCTTCTTACGTGGTGGGTCTGATCTAACAGGGAGACTAGGAGATCGGCTCCTACCACGCTGGTAGAGGAGGGATTGTCAGGCTGAGCGGCCGGGATTCAGCAAGTCAGAACATCCATTGACAGATAATGTGGTAAAACTGCCTGACATTTATTTACTGCTTGTATATAGAATTCTAGTGATTGTTTTTATTATAAATAATGTACTTTTTTACCTTTCTAATTGCATTTGCCAAAATGACTGTGGATCCCTAGAAGATAAAGTAAGGTATAGTAAGACACCTCTGGGTGGCCATCCAGTGTGAGTGGGTATAATTGGGCCAGATAAACCGCTGTAGTTCATTGCAAATGTACTGATATTTTTTATATTGTGTGTATTTTGGTATAGGAAATGTATTGATTTCTAATGTATTATGCCAGGTTAGAGGAAATCTGCAGGAAGTGCTAAGTAAGTCTTTTCATCGCAGACATGGCAAAAGCAGGAGGTCGTTACCTGTTGTCTCGTCTTGTTAAAGAGACAGTAACCTGTCTGAACAATGTAGACTCAGGAAACAAGTAATGTAGGAGATCACAGATTGCTGTGAATTTGAAGTTAAAGTGCGTTAACTCCACGTCTAGAGAAATATCACATCCTAATGTTAAATCATCTGATGTGATATCAGACGCTTTGGTGCCTGGTCGGATCATAGGGCTGGTTTAGCCCTTGCCAGGAGTTGTGTCAGAATCTGTATAAAAAGGAGCTCTGTTTGACCATGTAGCATTATACCATCTGTACATCTGGAGATCACTAGTACCTTAAACTAGTGGATGCAACTGTCCTTATTAGGACTTATTGAGGTAATAAACATCGCTCCTTCAAGGAACCTGCTTTGACGACTACTTACCTGCTGTAATTCCTGTGACCTGCAGATTAGACCAATCTAATCCGTTCTCCGGCTGTTCTGAGGTTGGATCCAGCACCCAGTACCACCGCTCTGCCCGCTACCTGCAGCTCTATCCAGTGTGATAGACCAGGGGAAAACTTCCACAGCACCTTGATCTATAGGAAGAGGTCAGGGGTACCAGCCTCGGTGCCCAGTGAGGGGGTACACTAGCAGCGACAGTTACCCAGAAGGACGCGGTTCTAGGCGCCGGTGATGGAAGCTAGTGGCGACAGCAGCAAAAGCCCCTCCTGTTAGTATAGGAGCGCTTTGCTCCGTCTCCTTATTGTGTTGCTATGGCAACCGCTGTAATCCCTGGGGGTCTAGGAGGAAACCAGAAGTGGGGCAGGACTCCAATGTCCGATCTGTGCCCCTGCGCATGCCCAGGCCCATTACTTCCAGTCAGTGCCTGCACGGGGATAGTCACAGTTCTAATAGCTCCGTGGCCACCAGAAAATAAGTACCATAAAGGTAGCACACTGTGAACCAGAGGCACTCTAAATAATATTACAGAGTCTGTCTGTATCACAAGTAATGTACGGTTGTGCAGCACACAGTGTCCTGCCTGCAACTGCATATCTATATGTGCACCTGCATCTATATATAAGTGTAATACTGCATATAAACCTGTATTGCCCGATTGCTGCAACTGTTGAATACTGCTATAATACAAGCAACTGTGAGCACCTTGCATTATATTGTGTTATCATCTTTAATAAACAGCTTTAAGTTACAAAGCGTTGTGGCTTCACATTAACACTGCTGAACACTGTTATCAACATCAAAAGGTTTAACCATCACCTCCTACTGCGGTTAGAGGGCGCATTTTGCATAAAGAAGAGGGGACGGTGGCAAGTCAGGCCCAGCCGGTCCCCAGCAACACATGGACAGGGTGGCATAGAAAGTCCATCCTGTCACAATAACCTACATATCTATTATTCCAACCGGTCGGGGTGGACAAATTTTTGTCCCTGGAAAAGTCACCAATATTCCTTTGTCCCTGGGGCAATATTTTTTCTTTTCAGATGAATATTTAAAATGAAACAAAAAAAAAAAAAAAAAAGGAAGAAGAAAAGAAAGAAAATAGCAAAAAACCTGACAATTCAGTAACCCTGACTTGCTGGGAGTTGTAGTGCACAACGATCTGGGAGGACAGTGCAGCCCACGTAACAGGTTCTTGCTCCGCAGCAAACCATCATTTATTTACAGGACGCCACATGAGGTCCACAGCGTACAGAGGGCAAACAAGACAGTACATTGTATAACAGTACAACACAGCTACTGGGGTACAAGGGGTATATTCAGACTGTGCCCATTAGTGTGGGAGCAACTAACAGGTTTAGAGCCACTGATAGAGGTTCAAAGACAATGGAGGAGTGAGGTCAATGGACAGAGAGACCAAGGAGGAGGTGCGCAGTGTAGTTGGTGAGCAAACATTATAGGTAATGAGAACAGGAGGGAAGAGGGCCCTGTCACCAGAGCTTACAATCTAAAGGGAAAGGGGGAGACACACAGTTGGGACGTGAGGGGTGAGCCAGTGTAAGGGGAGATGAGGGCAAGAAGCAAGAGAGGGAGAGATGAAGGATGAAAGAGGGTGAGGTACCCTACATGGTGAGATGGGTAAGTGGAGGACCGGTAGGCTTTCATGAACAGGTGGGTTTTCTATGACAGAAGCTATACAGACTAGTGCAGTAATTCCCAAACTGTGTGCCGCTGCCATCTCACAGTGGTGCCTCCACCAGAGCCGGTGGCAAGCAAGGTGGAGAACTACTTGGTAATTATTCTTTGCTAGGGGTGCCTTAGAGAGACCCTAATGGTGCTCTGAACTGAGAGTTTGAGATCCACTGGGCTAGGAGATAGTCTGACAGAACAAGGGAGATGGTCTCAGTAGTGAGGGGGGGCAGCACGGGAGAAATCTTGGATAGTGGAGTGAGGTGCGGTTACCAGAGGGGAGGAAACGCGACGGTCATTCGCCGACCGGAGAAGGTGAGGGAGTATGTATGGAGAAGAGCTTGGAGATGGAGGGGGCAGGGAGAGGATCTTGTACGCGAGAGTGAGGATTTTGAGGAAGATTCTGTAGGGGATGCGGAGCCAGTGTAAGGTTCGGCAGAGAGGGGAGGCAGATGTGGAGCGGCGAGAGAGGAAGATAAGTCTACCTGCAGCATTAAGTATAGTTAGAAGTGGAGTGAGATGGGATCGGGGGAGGCCAGTAAGGAGAAGGCTACAGTAGTCGAGACGAGAAATGATCAGTGAGTGGATAAGAGTTTTGGTCGCATGCTGGGAGAGGAAGGGTCTGATACGAGCGATGTTGCGGGTCTGTAAGCGGCAGGGTCGGGCATAAGATTAAATGTGGGGGGTGGAAGAGAGGGAGGAGTTAATAATTACCACTAAATCAGCCAATTTGTCTTCCAGTTACAAACTGTGTTTTGTCAACCAGTAATCTTTAACTCGCACAGTAAGGGGCTGATTCATAAAAGGGCGAAGAAATGTTTAGTCAGCGCAATACCTGTTTTGCTTTTGCCATTTCAGGATTTACAGATTAAAATCAATGAAAAAATGCTCCATTCAATGAACAAAGGTTATTTTTTACATTTCTAGCCCAAACCTGGCAAACCAAATGACGCATCCGCACATCAGCAGATCCAGGACCGGAGAAACCATGGTTTAACCCTTACCTCTCCTGGCCAGTATTGCTCAGCTGCCCGAGTGATAGTTTTTTTGAGAATTACGGTGATAAGTGATCTTTTATTGATGGGATAGAACAAAAAAATCCTACCACTTGCCAGGATCTGGAACCTATGGATATGCCCGTTATATGCCCATGAGGCACTGTGACAATCATTTCTGCTAAATCTAAATTTACTACATGCAATGCCACCAACTGTCCAACTTCCTGCACAGTAATAATGTGCAAGTAGATTGTGATTGTTCCTGCATCTGGTGCCCTAATATCCCTCTAAATAATTCCCCAATATGTCATCTGCGCAGGTAGAGACTGCAGTCCCTGCTCCTTAAGTCACATTAAGCAACAGATTTCCCAGCACAGATTATTCTCTGCAGAGTGTAGGGAGCTCACTGCCCATCACTATGGGGGCAACCTATATACCCAAACACAGCAAATTCTTTAGGGGTTTGTACACCAGAGCTGGAGCTGGTAACTGCCCCAGATATGGCAATGTTCTCTTAGTTTTATGTCTGTCAGCAAGAATTTGTTTCATAAACAGTGTTTCTCAAGTGTCCTTCTCTTGCCAAGTAGCCGCCTGCAATAAATCCTCATCACTTCATACTTACAGAACATATAACAGATCTCATGCCTGATAACGAGCGGCTTACAGTGGTTGGTGAACTACAAGTCCAAGGCTGCAGGAAACACTGGGATTTATAATGTATCAGTAGAGAACTAGGTGGGACCACAGAGCGGAGGGTGAGGGACTTACCTGCAGGAGACAGTCCCGACGTTTCTGGGGATCAGGAGGGAAGGAATCAGGAACTTGGCAGAGAGGATCCCTCTGGCTGGTATCACAGAATCTGCAGAGTAGTCAGTGAAGACTCACAGAATATTAACCAGTTTTACACCTCTTGCTGGGAACAAAGGGCACTCTGACACTTCTATTAATCGTTAGCCTGGCGTTCAGGTGTAAGTGTAATATAGGGAATCATCATCTTTCTGCTACAGATTGTGCCATTCACACAGGGCAGCTGGATGTACACAGCACTATGTAACTTACAGCACTAACCAGGGAAATATCCTGATATAACAACTCACGCATCAAACTAACACAGGAGGCTCAATCAGCCAAACACATCCTGACTTAAAGGGGAAATCTCACCTGAGGCCCAATGTCTGCTCAGAGTGTCGGATACATCCACAATAACCTGAAGCTGCCAGCTGTGATTTGTAGTCTGAGCACTTAGTCCCTGTAGAAGCCAAAGGAGCAGAGATTGGAGGGGAAACCATGGACAGGTGTAATATAACATTATAGACACAGGTGTAATATAACATTATAGGCAAATGTGTAATATAACATTACAGGCACAGGTGTAATATAACATTATAGGCAGATGTGTAATAAAACATTACAGGCACAGGTGTAATATAACATTATAGGCACAGGTGTAATATAACATTACAGGCACGGGTGTAATATAACATTATAGACATAGGAGTAATATAACATTACAGGCACGGGTGTAATATAACATTATAGGAACGGGTGTAATATAACATTATAGGCACGGGTGTAATATAACATTATAGGCCCATGTGTAATATAACATTACAGGCACAGGTGTAATATAACATTATAGGCACAGGTGTAATATAACATTACAGGCCCATGTGTAATATAACATTATAAGCATGGATGTAATATAACATTATAAGCACGGATGTAATATAACATTGCAGGCACAGGTGTATTATAACATTATAAGCACGGATGTAATATAACATTACAGGCACAGATGTAATATAACATTATAAGCACGGATGTAATATAACATTACAGGCACAGGTGTAATATAACATTATAAGCACGGATGTAATATAACATTACAGGCACAGGTGTAATATAACATTATAAGCACGGATGTAATATAACATTACAGGCACAGGTGTAATATAACAATATAAGCACGGATGTAATATAACATTACAGGCACAGGTGTAATATAACATTATAAGCACGGATGTAATATAACGTTACAGGCACAGGTGTAATATAACATTATAGGCACAGGTGTAATATAACATTATAGGCACAGGTGTAATATAACATTAGAGGCGCGGGTATAATATAACATTACAGGCACAGGTGTAATATAACATTACAGGCACAGGTGTAATATAACATTAGAGGCGCGGGTATAATATAACATTACAGGCACAGGTGTAATATAACATTACAGGCACAGGTGTAATATAGCATTACAGGCACAGGTGTAATATAACATTACAGGCACAGGTGTAATATAACATTATAGGCCCATGTGTAATATAACATTATAGGAACAGGTGTAATATAACATTACAGGCCCATGTGTAATATAACATTATAGGCACAGGTGTAATATAACATTATAGGCCCATGTGTAATATAACATTATAGGCACAGGTGTAATATAACATTACAGGCCCATGTGTAATATAACATTGCAGGCCCATGTGTAATATAACATTGCAGGCACGGATGTAATATAACATTACAGGCACAGGTGTAATATAACATTATAAGCACGGATATAATATAACATTAGAGGCACAGGTGTAATATAACATTACAGGCACAGGTGTAATATAACATTACAGGCACAGGTGTAATATAACATTATAGGCCCATGTGTAATATAACATTATAGGAACAGGTGTAATATAACATTACAGGCCCATGTGTAATATAACATTATAGGCACAGGTGTAATATAACATTATAGGCCCATGTGTAATATAACATTATAGGCACAGGTGTAATATAACATTACAGGCCCATGTGTAATATAACATTGCAGGCCCATGTGTAATATAACATTGCAGGCACGGATGTAATATAACATTACAGGCACAGGTGTAATATAACATTATAAGCACGGATATAATATAACATTAGAGGCACAGGTGTAATATAACATTACAGGCACAGGTGTAATATAACATTACAGGCACAGGTGTAATATAACATTACAGGACCATGTGTAATATAACATTGCAGGCACGGATGTAATATAACATTACAGGCACAGGTGTAATATAACATTATAGGCACAGGTGTAATATAACATTGCAGGCACGGATGTAATATAACATTACAGGCACAGGTGTAATATAACATTATAAGCACGGATGTAATATAACATTAGAGGCACGGGTGTAATATAACATTATAGGCAAAGGTGTAATATAACATTAGAGGCACGGGTGTAATATAACATTACAGGCACAGGTGTAATATAACATTATAAGCACGGATGTAATATAACATTAGAGGCACGGGTGTAATATAACATTATAGGCAAAGGTGTAATATAACATTACAGGCACGGGTGTAATATAACATTACAGGCACAGGTGTAATATAAAGTTACAGGCACGGGTGTAATATAACATTATAAGCACGGATGTAATATAACATTACAGGCACGGGTGTAATATAACATTACAGGCACAGGTGTAATATAACATTATAAGCACGCATGTAATATAACATTATAGGCACAGGTGTAATATAATATTATAGGCACAGGTGTAATATAATATTATAGGCACAGGTGTAATATAACATTATAGGCACAGGTGTAATATAACATTAGAGGCACGGGTGTAATATAACATTAGAGGCACGGGTGTAATATAATATTATAGGCACAGGTGTAATATAACATTAGAGGCACTGGTGTAATATAACATTAGAGGCACGGGTGTAATATAACATTAGAGGCACGGGTGTAATATAACATTATAGGCAAAGGTGTAATATAACATTATAGGCACAGGTGTAATATAACATTAGAGGCACGGATGTAATATAACATTATAGGCAAAGGTGTAATATAACATTATAGGCGCAGGTGTAATATAACATTAGAGGCACAGGTGTAATATAACATTAGAGGCACAGGTGTAATATAACATTAGAGGCACGGGTGTAATATAATGTTACGGGCACAGGTGTAATATAACATTATAGACAAAGGTGTAATATAATATTATAGGCACAGGTGTAATATAACATTATAGGCACAGGTGTAATATAATATTATAGGCACAGGTGTAATATAACATTATAGGCACAGGTGTAATATAACATTATAGGCACAGGTGTAATATAACATTATAGGCACAGGTGTAATATAACATTATAGGCACAGGTGTAATATAACATTATAGGCACAGTTGTAATATAATATTATAGGCACAGGTGTAATATAACATTATAGGCACAGGTGTAATATAATATTATAGGCACAGGTGTAATATAACATTATAGGCACAGGTGTAATATAACATTATAGGCACAGGTGTAATATAACATTATAGGCACAGGTGTAATATAACATTATAGGCACAGGTGTAATATAATATTATAGGCACAGGTGTAATATAATATTATAGGCGCAGGTGTAATATAACATTATAGGCGCAGGTGTAATATAACATTATAGGCGCAGGTGTAATATAACATTAGAGGCACAGGTGTAATATAACATTATAAGCACAGGTGTAATATAACATTAGAGGCACAGGTGTAATATAACATTAGAGGCACGGGTGTAATATAACGTTACGGGCACAGGTGTAATATAACGTTATAAGCACTGGTTCTCAGCAGAGGGTATCAGGCTTGTCATTTAGATTTTTATCCTGTTAGAGGCGCTGTGGCTATTGGACAGCATATTTCAGCAGCAGACATGGCAGGTTGTCAGGATGTCTCAGTTTGGTCTAGTTGCAGCAGTCACTGGCTGATCAGGAGATAATGTTGCTATTGAGCTATCTGTAAAAATGCAGTAAAAATATTCCTTGTGCTGCCATGTCTAAGTGATTAATGCTCCTTAATCATACTGATAGTCACTAACAGACCCCCCCCCCCCCCCAAACATAACCCCTTCCAGCTGTACAAAGTGCTTTGCAGACACACTTCACTTTCCTCCTGTTATTGTAATTACAGACACTGAATTATTTAGATGATGATGAGGAGGCTGCTTCCAGCATCAGATCATTCATTCAGTCCAGGTACCCGGGCCTGTTATTATAGTTGCTAGAAAATCCTCAGGAGATCCCTAATCTGCCCCTAACGCAGGTTTGGTACCAAGATACATGTGAAATGGACGCTATTGTTTTGGTTTCACAAAGCAGTTAAATAAATATTTCCATATTGTAAATTACAGGGTATTTATACCTTCATGTCTATTGATTTTCTGCTTGAAATCTGATTTAAATAAATGAGATCCAGTAATAATAATTAGTGTGTCTGATTGAGTTTTGTGCATGAAGGTTATATGAATTACATTGTAACCACTACGACTCCAGGACGTTGTAGTCAGGATTGTTTTATTGTATTTAAATGGTCAGCAAGAAGATACAATTGTACAGGTAAAAGTACATAAGTGTTGTGCAAACAAGTTTTTCAGTAATGGTTCATTATTATTCAGTATAGGGCACAAGAAATATAACATAATTGGGTACCAATATTAAGACTAGGGAAGGGATGGAGTAAGGTGTGGGGGGAGGGCCATACAAGGTTTTTAAGGGCCGGTGTTTGGGTTTTTCCAGTTTTTGGCTATAAGACTTTTGGCAGCCGCTAGAATATGAGTCATCAGATTTTTTACAGTGTTCAATTACACTCTGGGGAGGGTGATACAAAGGTCCAGGGAACTTCTGTATAGGAGCTTCAAGCATCAAGTGAAGGATTGTATTTTATCCCAGAAGGGGGGAATTCGAGGACAGGTCCACCAACATCCAGAGTCCAAAGTATTCAACATCTTGCTGAATCTCTTAGGAGTATAAAACGACCTCTATTATGTCGTGTAGGCCGTTTTCTTGATTATGGTGGGACTGTAGCTCTTAGCTAACCCCTTCCTCATCTACCCCTTCAATCCTCATCCGGGGGAGTCCCAGGTCTCTTCCCCATTATCTCTAATGATGACTTTGTGATACAAAAATAGAGTCAAGTAATAAACCATATAGTGTTGATTTATTGCGCTTTACATATTGGGGTCCTGAGACAGCTTTGTCTCCGGTCTCCTCAGAGAGTGTCAGGGTGGGAGCGAGGATAGGAAATGTTTAATTGGATGTAAACAAAGGGGAAATATGAAGTAGTATATACTGGTCGTGTTCTACTCTATCTGTTACATATGGAATCCTGCAGAGATCTCTGCGTAAAGCGGGTGGTAAACGCTAGACACACCTGGGGGGGGGGATCTGGGTTATTCCAGAGAGGAGCGATGTGGGAGTAAGGGGTGCAGAGGACGTATCTAACGGGAGAAGAGTTCCATGTTGATAGGGAGAGATGTATATTTGGTACAATACATTAGACAGAGTAGGTCTGTATCGTGTTTGAAGAACCATATCGATGGAAGTATAGTAAGTTTATGTATTTAGATTCAATGTATCTCCAAGAGATTGTATTGGTCGGAGTAAAGTGAGCCCCTATTGTGTAAGATAGGAGGACAGTTACTATAATTTGATGTCGGATATAAACATTCCACCAGGTGTATTCAAAGGATTAATGTTAAAATGCTTGGGGGTACCACATTACACCCAAACTTTAATAACGCGTTTTGAGTTGATGATGTCAGATATTGAGCAGGAGATTTTGACTGGGAGGGTCTGGAGTTTTGGAATAAAATTTTGACTTCTATAATCCTGTCCAGCCATCAGGTTATAAGAGAGCTAGGTCAGCTTGTAGTTTAGATAAATAGAGAGGGGGGGGGATTTCCCGGTACAGTAGGTCATAGGAATATGTTATAAATACTGCTAAGTATTTGGGATTTTTTTTTTTAGGAAGAGAGATAGCAGAATATCATCCACCAATAGTGAAATTTTGGAATTACCTTCCACCTGGACCCTGTGTATATGTTATGAGGAACTAATTACCGCAGGTAGAGGCTCAATATCCAGAGCGACACAGTGGGCATCCTTGTATTGTGCCATTTCGGATGTTAACCCTCATTATTTGTGCGGAAGGACCTGAGCATAAAGTCTTCTGTGATTCCAGCATCATCTAAAGTCATCTCCATGAGGTGTCATGAATTTGTGTAACAGGCTGTATCAGCATCGAGAGACAGAGCCCCAGCAAGGATTTTCCTAGGGCTTATAATATGGAGCAAATCTAGAGTACGTGGTGTGTGGTTAAGGCCGTTCACCAGATTTGTGGCCTATAATTTAATATCATTGTTAATAAAGGAAGATAGGTCTGTATGTAGCGCAGTTATCTTTATGTGGAACTACAGACTCCAGCATCTCTGTGGGGATGAGGGACCCTGAACATGGCATTGAACAGTAAGAGCGGGTGGGGGGACCGTACACCTGTTATAATTTGTAGTATTCGCAGAGAAGCCACCTGGACCTGGAGACTTGCCCACGAGAAATTTTAGCACAAAATAAGAAATCTCTCCATGGTTAAAATGCAGAATTTTTTATTAGTATTTTGAAGGCCCCCAAGTGATACACGGTCATTGGATACACAGTAACTATTACTTTATTTGAAGAGGACGGTTTACCTCAGTAACCTCAGTAAGTGTCTTTGAAGTTGGGTCTATATCTGTCAGACAAGTAGTCTGATAAATGTTTGTTTAAACACCGTTCGATGATATAAACTTGTGTTTCTTCTAGGACAAAGGACGAGAAGAAGGTTATTCAGGAACAAAGAAAAGTGTCACAGAAAGAAATAGTCATCGTGTTTGTCGTTTTCCTCCGACATCTCATGTATCAGACTTGTGATTGTTAAATGTTGACCTTTATCAGATCTCAGAAGGTCGGTTATGCAACAAATGTTACCACTGTCACCTTATGGGCTGATCGGTATGAAAAGTACTTTGTACTTTAAAAACTGTTATAAACTCCGGCATCTGTTCCGGTAATATGATATTTTTTCTATGGCTGGCGTCTGATTATACTTAGATAATACTGATCTGAGCTTCTCATGGTTAATGTGCGTGACGAGATTAGTTATATCTGTCTGGGGGCAGCTACTGTAGTAATAGTCAGTGTAAGATATTATACAAGTGTCTCTGAATTCACATTACTATAGTAAGTATGGCGCTTGTTGTTACATTGTTACTTGCATTTTGCTTGGCATGGGTGAACTAATGGGTTAATGGCCCCTAATTACCTGCGACTATTTAATTATTACTCTCTATTCCATGGTTTCATGTGACTATTCATTATTGTAGTGTGACGGAGGGAATAACAGGTTCTCTGAGATGTTACATGTTCCAGTCAGGCTGGTTTGTGAATAAAGGACCTTTGTCCCGTTACCCTGATAGTTTATATGGACGGTTATCTCAGGTGTTGGCACCGGTATCACCAACAGTAACCCTGTCATACATCCGGCACAGCAAAATATAAAGCCTTATGGTAGATGGAAACTCTGAAATAGTCATTGTCGCCCTTTGGTAAATCAGCCCCTAAGTGTGAAACTGGTCACATGCTGTTATAAGGTTGTGGTCATGTGATGTTGGCTGCCGCTTTTTGATTGGCTCATCTTCTTTTCATTGACTATGACTGAACGGATTCTAATATGGGCATTTGTTATTGAATTTCACATTAGTCAGGGCCAGTTCATTCATTAATCTGTAGAAACGAAAATGGGAATTCAGTACAAATTTCTTATCTCCACAGATTAATTCTCTTCTCTCTAGTGAGCGGTGGACTCTAATACCATCCCACCAGCATCAAATAAGGGCAGGGGTAGAAGATACTGAAAAGCAGGGGCAGGCTGGAGTGGGGGGGGGGGGCAGGGGGCATCTTCCTCCAGGCTGGTCCCATAGTGGGCTACCTTGGACTTGGTCACTGGGTTACCTTAATTTTTTTAGATGTTCCTTATAGGCTGCTGATCTGAGTCTTGCCCTCTAGGCTAAAATTTGCAAGCCCTCCCCTGCTGAAAAGTCTACAACAACTCTGTGCTGGGCCAATCTCCCGCTGGACGCAGTCCCGTTTCGTGTTTCCTGCCAAATCCAATACCTATAACAATCATTGCTCCAAGCTTATATTCAGTATAGATTGCAGTGAGTGAGGGTGTTTGGTAGGTGTCAGTTCAACAGATAAGTGTATTAATATCTGCACCAGTGGACAAAGGCAAGAAATATAACAGATATGAAACATGAAGGTAAAATTAATTAATTAAAAATGAATGACCTCTTCTCAGACACGTATGCCTGGATCTCCTCTCATGTACAGTCCCTCTATATCGGCACCTCTGTTGTTGCCGGAGGACGCAGTCAGACATATGCTTGTGTCATTACTCTCCATCTATTTAATCCCTCTGCCTGTCCTGGAACTTCCCCATTGGTGGTTTGTCCATTGTCTTGGACACCTTGTCTGACTTACTGTGTACCAGCCAGGCTTCTTCTGGCTTAGTTTGCATGTGACCCCGACCCTCTGTCACCTTCTCCCCCACAACTGGTGAGTTACTGACATTGAGACTGTGTTGTCTCACCGACTTTGACCTGTTTATGACCCATCCCCTTGTAGACAGCAGCTGTCGAGTGAGAATAGCCTGGGGACATGTGAAGTATATTACTCACATATGAGGTCTCTGGTGATATCCCTTCCCCAGATTAGCCAGTGCAAATCTCTAGCGGCATAGTGGGTCCACATTCGGGTGGACATGACACCCAGATCTTATGTCTGATTAGTCTTCATACCCACCCCCCTGTCCCCGTCTACAGATTTACACAGGATTGATTTTCAGCCATGGCTGTGAGAAGAACCATCGAACCTCAGGAAAAGTAGATGCACCAGGCAAGCCCGGCTGTTCCGGCAAAGAGCATGACCCAGTAAGTAAAATGTACGCAGGAGGTGGTAATACAGCTAGGACCAGGCTAATTTAAGCACGTCACATCAGTTATGGTTGCTCCACATCGCTCTTCTTATACCAGCTTGTAACAAAAGAGAACTTCCACCATTCCATGCGACCTTTAAATCTGTCACCTGCCAACAAAGGGATGGGACCGACAGCAGGCTGACTATACAACATTAAGTAGAAACACTTCAGATATATTATTGACCTCACTAAGATTTGATATATTTATGGTGTATACTTTGATCTAGGTCTCCACAGTTTGGGAGTGGAGAATGACCGGTTTGGTAATTGCTGACCAGCACTTTCCACAGTTGTACATTGTTCATTAAAGTATAAATAGATTTATCTCTGCTCCAGTCCATACTTCTGGTGAAATATTTTGGAAGCCATAGGATAAATGAAGTCTAGACTTAAGCTGAGAAAAGACACTGACACCCCAGTAGAGAAGAAGATGATCTCAGACCATTTTCCACCAGAATAGCAGTCGTCTGACCTGTACAATAGATTCGGTAGTTACTGCCTTGACTGGGTTTGTAGAGGGCATTTTCTGGGTCTTATAACTGCTTACGGACAACTGTAGACGTACCGTGATAGAATGATGGACTTTATGGCTCTCTAAATCAGGGATCTAGACTTGAGTTGCTGCACCTTCTTTTGTCATCACCCTACTGATATTTTTGGGTGCCAGTAGGGTGAATCTTCAGACGCCCCTCTTTTTTTCTACTGGTGGTTTGTTATTCAATTATTTTTTTTAACTTACATTACATGTATTTGTTCTTCCGATGTTGGTGGGGGGTCGGATATGTTTTGGCAACATACCTACAAAAAGTCCATGGTAATTTTTAATTACCAGTAAAATACATTGATTTAATATATATAGATGGAACAAAATGGCTTCTCGTCCAAAAGAGCTCATCATTGATAAGGGGGATCGGGAGGACAAAGCAAAAGAGGCCTTGGGAGTCAAAACATTTTAATTCAAGCTTGGTGCTCGCTGTCCTACATTTCCTCTTGAAAGAGCTACAAATAATGATGTCTTAAGCTGGGTACACACTACAGAAATTTCGACCAACTTTTTATGCCGAGCGATTTCCATGTTCCGATCGCTCGGTCCATGGACTGCATACACACTAGCCTTGTTTAGGACGATAAAGGGAAGAGCGGACATTCCTTTAGCGACTTTTTACAGCCATGTTGTCGTGAGGAATGACTGTAATTTTGTACTCACTGTTGTGGATCGGTCGGAAGTTTATACGCACTACACAGCGGAAACGAGATTGGAACGAAAATATTAAATGGTACGACCAACCAAATGAGGCGACAATCGTCCATTTGGGCAGACTTTCGACCATCGTGCAACTGTACACACTGACCCGACTTTTGAAGGAGCGGTCGTATGTCGGCTGTTTCAGCCGATTATTGGACGAAAACATTGTAGTGTGTACCCAGCTTAAGAATGGGGTTTTTTGTTCTTTCTAATCAAAGACCAGATAGTGATCAGTCCTGCAATAGTCTGAGTACACATTTAAGTACACAGAAACCGTAAAGCCATTTCCAGCGCTGCAGTCCCCTTACAGTCCCTGCACCCAACTGTCTTAGGCCTTAGGCCATGTCTTGGGGTGCCTGTTGTCTATTCCAGGTTAGTGTAAGATATATCATGTAGTTATGCATGAGCTCTCTGGTGGATATGATAAACATATACAGTTCCTGTGTCTCCTGATGTCTGCCACTGGGAATCTTATTTTCCTAGAATTCAGGCTAATGGGGCATCTACAGCCACAGGACTAGTATGGACATGTCGTCACTATTTATGTGCTGTATTTTGTATGGACTTGAATTAAATTGAACAGACATCCTGGGTAGGAACCAAAGCAGAAGTAACATAGTAACATAGTAACATAGTTGATGAGGTTGAAAAAAGACACCAGTCCATCAAGTTCAACCTATTTTGGATCTCCTGCGATCCTGCACTTATATTTGAAATTAATCCAGAGTAAGCAACCGCCAATCTGTTTCAATTTTGAAAATCCCCCCAGACTCAATATTGCAATCCAATTTTTACCCTATATCCACTACTATCCTTTATTTTAAATTAACGGTCGTATCCCTGAAAACACCTTTCCGCTAAAAATTTGTCTAACCCTTTCTTAAACATATCTATTGAATCTGCCATCACAACCTTCCCTGGCAATGAATTCCATATCTTGACTGCCCTTACTGTAAAGAACCCCTTCCTTTGCTGGTTGTGAAATTTCCTCTCCTCTAACCTTAGGGGATGACCACGTGTCCTGTGTATGGTCCTTGGGGTAAAAAGTTCCCATGAAAGCTCTCCGTATTGACTCCTAATGTATTTGTACATAGTAATGATATCTCCCCTTAGACGCCTCTTTTCTAAAGTAAATATGCCTAAACTGGCTAACCTTTCCTCATAACTTAATGACTCCATACCCTTTATCAATTTTGTCGCCCTTCTCTGAACCCTTTCTAGTTCCAAATTATCTTTTTTATAGAGTGGTGCCCAGAACTGTACTGCATATTCAAGACGAGGTCTTACCAACGATTTATACAGTGGCAAAATTACACTGACTTCCCTTACATATATGCCCCTTTTTATGCATGCCAATACTTTGTTTGCCCTTGCAGCTGCTGCTTGACATTGAGCACTATTGCTAAGTCTACTGTCTACGAGCACTCCCAAATCCTTTTCCATTATAGATTCTCCTAAATTAATTCCATTTAATTTATAGATTGTGTTCTTGTTTTTGATCCCTGAATGCATAACCTTACATTTATCTGTGTTAAACCTCATATTCCATTTAGCCGCCCAATCCTCCAGTTTATTTAAGTCCCTCTGTAGAGAAGCTACATCTTGCTCTGATTTTATTACCTTACAGAGTTTAGTGTCATCTGCAAAAATAGAAACTTTACTCTCTAAACCATCACCAAGGTCATTAATAAATATATTAAAAAGGAGTGGTCCCAGCACGGAACCTTAAGGTACTCCACTTAAGACTTTTGACCAATTAGAAAATGTTCCATTTATCACAACTCTCTGTTCCCTATTCTCTAACCAGTTTTCGATCCAAGTACAAATTTTGATTCCTAGACCCAGTTCCCTTATTTTGTAAACCAACCTCTTGTGTGGCACTGTATCAAAGGCCTTTGCAAAATCTAAGTAGACCACATCTACTGTCCTGCCCTGGTCTAAGTTCCCACTAACTTCCTCGTAGAAACTAATTAGATTGGTTTGACATGACCTATCCCTCACAAATCCATGTTGATTCCCACTAATAATTTTATTGCGTACCAAGTAATCCTGAATACTGTCCCTTAAAATACCTTCCAGTAGTTTCCCCACTATTGATGTCAGGCTTACAGGTCTATAATTCTCTGGTTGTGATCTCGTCCCCTTTTTAAACAACGGCACCACATCTGCTATTCGCCAATCCCTTGGTACTGAGCCTGATGAGATTGAATCTCTGAAAATTAAGAATAGCGGTCTAGCTATTTCCGAGTTTAACTCCATAAGGACCCTTGGGTGTATGCCATCTGGACCTGGAGCTTTATTTATCTTAATATTCTTCAGTCGCCTTTGGACTTCTTCCTCTGACAACCAAGTATTAATTAATGGCACGGTTTCATTTCCATTTTTATGTATTACTCCTGCCATTTGTTCCTCTCTGGTAAATACTGAAGAAAAGAACGTGTTAAATAACTCTGCTTTTTCCTTAGTATCATTTATCAATTCACCCATCACACTTCTTAGGGGTCCTATATTATCTATTTTAATCCTTTTGCCATTTATATACTTAAAAAACTTTTTGGGGTTTGTCTTACTTTCTTTTGCAACGTGCCTTTCATTTTCTAATTTAGCCAATCTAATTTCCTTTTTGCATGATTTATTACATTCCTTGTACCTATGGAAGGACTCCTCTGACCCTTCAGACTTAAACAATTTAAATGCCCGCTTCTTCCTTTGCATTTCTTCCCTTACCTTTTTATTTAGCCACATTGGTTTAGACTTAATTCTTTTACATTTATTTCCCATAGGAATGAACTTATACGTGTATGTTTCCAACAACATTTTAAAGACAGCCCACATTTCTTCCGTATTTTTTCCTTCAAAGGCTTTGTCCCAGTCTATGCTCTTTATAGACTCCTTTAGCATATTAAAATTTGCCTTTCTAAAGTTTAAAGTCCTAGTTGATCCCTTATACTGTTGTTTCTGGAAACTAATTTCAAATGAGACCATATTATGATCACTGTTTCCCAAGTGCTCCTTTACTTGAATATTTGATATTACGTCTACATTGTTTGTTATTACTAGATCCAGTATAGTCCGGTTTCTAGTAGGTTCCTCTACTAATTGGGACATGTAATGGTCTTTTAGCGTGCTCAGAAACCTATTTCCCCTAGCTGTACTGCAGGTCTCAGTACTCCAATCAATGTCCGGATAATTAAAATCCCCCATAATTAAAATTTGACCTAGTTGTGTAGTCTTTTCAATTTGCTGTAGAAGTTGGGCTTCCTCAATCGTACTAATATCTGGCGGTTTATAGCATATCCCTATCAGCAACTTCTCTGAACTTTTTCCTCCGCTGGATATTTCCACCCACAATGCCTCTATATTATCACCAATATTCTCGTATATAACTTCCTGAATACTTGGTTTTAATTCTGGCTTAATATAAAGACATACTCCTCCTCCCCTTTTATTTACCCTATCCCTCCTGAAGAGAGAATAGCCTTCCAAGTTGACTGCCCAGTCATGTGTATCATCCCACCAGGTCTCAGTAATACCTATAATATCATACTGCTCATTCATTGCTAATAGTTCTAACTCCCCTATTTTACCTGTCAGGCTTCTTGCATTTGCAAGCATACACTTAAGTCTATTGCCTCCCTTAGGTATTTCTTTTTGCTTTAAAAAGGGCCGCTCCTTATCGGCTATGCTTCCCTTTCCCCCCTCTCCACCCCTTTACTCTTTTTAAATTCCTCCTTACTACTCTTAATGTCTATCCCATAAATACTTGCCAGCCCCTCCCCCCCGGAGCCTAGTTTAAAATCTCCTCCAACCTTCTAACCATCCTCTCCCCTAGCACTGCAGCCCCCTCCTCATTCAGGTGCAATCCATCATGACAATAAAGATGGCAACTGATCGAGAAATCAGCCCAGTGCTCTAAGAATCCAAAACCCTCCTTCCTACACCAATCTTTTAGAGACGCATTAACCTCCCTAATCTCCCGCTGCCTCCCTGGACTAGCGCGTGGCACAGGTAGTATTTCCGAAAATACTACCTTGGATGTCCTTGCCTTGCGACCTATGTCCCTGAAATCATTCTTTAGTACACCCCTTCTTCCTCTAACTCGGTCATTGGTGCCAACATGCACCAAAACTGCTGGGTCATTCCCAGCCCCTCCCAACAATCTGTCCACCCGATCCGCAATATGCCGAGCCCGAGCACCCGGGAGACAACACACTGTTCGGCATGCACAATCTGGCAAATCTGCTGGGATTGTCTAGCTCAGAACTGGCCTGCCTCTTCCTCCCTCTGCTACCCCTAGTAACTGTTACCCAGCTGCCTACCTGTGCATCCTTCTCTGTCTCTGCTCCACCCTGCTCAGCTAATGCATCAACGGTGAGCTGTAAACTCTGCTCCAGGTTGGCAATGTCTCTCAATGTTGCAATGGTCTGCTTTAGATCAGTTACCTGGGCTTCCAAAGAGACCAATTGCTCACATTTCTCACAGAGGTAGTGAAGACTATGAATTTGGGACCACAAGGGGTACGATTTATGGTCTTTAAAGGTAGAACTATAGAGAAGAATGTATCTATCATGACCCCACCATGAAAAGAGGAAGCAGAGATCTTAAGAAAAGTCTTTATTAATGTGGGAGCGCCATTATTTCAGCTTGGTGTACGTGAGCTCCGCCATCCCATCTCTGATGTATCGGAAATACTCCAGGCTACCGCGGTGCATCTTACAGTGGTATTTACCAGAGGTCTTCACATACTGCATGAAATGGGGGGCTCCGGGGAAGAGCACGTTGTCCGCCAGTATAATGGTCCCTTCCTGGAGCAGTCCCACCTCCTCTAGCAGCTGGAGGTCTCGCAGGTAACAACGCTTCCCATGGTCCATGAAAATGAAATCCAGCTTCTGCACCCCGTGTTTGTCCTTCAGCTGCGGGATGATCTCATCCGAGGGTCCAATGAGTAGCTCCACCTGCAGAATGAGATAGATCAGAAGAGACATAGGGCTAGATTTACTAAGCTGCGGGTTTGAAAAAGTGGGGATGTTGCCTATAGCAACCAATCAGATTGTAGCTTTCATTTATTTAGTACCCTCTGCAAAATGACAGCTAGAATCTGATTGGTTGCTATAGGCAACATCCCCACTTTTTCAAACCCGCAGCTTAGTAAATCTAGCCCATAGGCTCAGTAGGGAGATGGAGACAGCTATTGGTCCCTACGTCTGATACACTACACAGGAGGAACCTGATGTAATAAGTATAATCCCTTAACTCCTCTCTCTCCTTTGCCTCTCACATTCTCTCTCTTGCCAAATCCTGCCGCTTCCAGCTACGCAACATCGCACACAATCGGCCCTTCCTCTCCCAATATGCCTCTAAAGCTCTTATCCACTCTTATCCACTCTCTGATTATCTCCCGCTCGGACTAGTGCAACCTTCTCCTTACTGGGCTCCCCCGATCTCATCTCGCTCCCCTTCGATCTGTACTTAACTCGTCTCATCTTCCTTTCTCACCGCTCATCTTCTGTCTCCCCCCTCTACCAAGCCTTTTACTGGCTCCCCTTCTCCTGCAGAATCCTGTTCAAGCTCCTCACACTCACATTCAAGGCCCTCACCATCTCCACTTCTCCCTACATCTCCAACCTCATCTCTATTCACGCTCCATTCCACCCTCTGCGATCGGCCAATGAGCGTCACCTCTATTCCCCCTTGGTTACCTCTTCCCACATACGTATCCAAGACTTCTCCCACGCTGCCCCCTCCACTGGAACCACTTCCCCTGCTCCATAAGAACATCCCCCAATTTGTCCAGTTTCAAACGGGCTTTAAAAACCCACCTCTTCTTAAAAGCCTTTCAGTCTCCTACTTAACTACCCACCTTGTCATTCCCCCCCTCTTCCCCTTTCCCTGACCCAGTTCTCACCCTTTCTTTGTCTCACCCTTGTATCTCTCTGTCTGTCCACCCCTCCCCTTAGATTGTACGCTCCTCCAAGCAGGGCCACCTCTCCTGCTGTTCTCCACCACTTATAACTCTGCTCTCCAGCTACTCAGCCTCCTCCTTGAGAACCTTCTGCCCTTTGACCCCTCTCGCTACTCTCTTCACCCTTCTGTGACTCTTACCTGTCATCTGCGCCCTCCCTCTTGGGCTCAGTCTACCAACGTATGAATACTATCCCTTTCTCCCACCCCCTCTAGCTGTGTTTTTGCGCTTCCTGAGTTACTGTGCTACTTGTTAACTGTACTGTGCTGTCTCACCCTGTACTGTGATATTGTCTGTCCCTGTACGGCGCTACAGATACCTTGTTGCGCCCTATAAATAAAAATTAATAATAATAATAATGAAGATCGCTGACGGCCATGTGTTGTAGGAGCTTGCAGTACAGTCACCAGAGCATTATATTATATATATTATTAACTCATCACCACTTGTTCATACCATTCATCCTCTGTATAGCCAGCTTTGGAGCAGCGTGGCACCATATGTAATATTTAGTTGTATACAACTCTGCTGTTATAATAAAATGGAGGTGGTGGAGGATATTGGAGCATGAAGGAGGGGAGAGAGCGGCAGCCACACCCCATAGTAATGATTGATCTCATTATTATGCCCCAGTTCCACCCCAACTTCTCTCCAGCCACAGCCGTGTAAAGCGACCAACGGGAGTGACCATGTGCGGCTCTTTCCTCCGTATTAGGCTTATTACATAGACCAATTTGGCAGGGTAGAGGGACCAGGCTCCCACTGCTCGGTTCTCTCAGGCAATGATTCAATATGTGGATGTTGTCACAGAGAAGCTGTACATATAACCAGATAAGTTATTTATTGCTACAAGAATAACAGAGCAAGTAAAGATGTGATAATGTAATATAATATCAGAAAATAGAAGAAGATTCTTTAACAGCAGTTTGATGTTAGAGGATATTGATATAAAAGTAAGATCTAGATATAATATTATATAACACTACAACCTCTAATCTCCCATTGACAACATCATGCTCTTCCCATTGGCCCATGTCCCTGCCTTTGTGTCATCCTAGACACGGCCTTCTGCTTTATTCTACACATCCAGTCCACCACATTGTCATGTCACATGTCTCCTTCTCGCTCAGGACGTTACCAAAACCCTTATCCATACTCTCACTCTCTCCCACCCTGACTACTGCAACCTCCTGCTGTCTGGCCTTCCCCTTCTTCCCCTTTCCCTTCTGCACTCCATCCTGAAGGCCATGGTGAGACTGATCTTCCTCTCTCTCCCTGCCACATCCGCTGCACCACTCTGCAAATCTCTACATTGACTCCTCGTGACCCCTAGAATTAAAGTCATTAGTCAACGTTACCTACAAAGATCTCACCAACTCCTCCTACACTGCATCTGTGACCTCCTCATGATATACTATCTGTCTTACCTCTGACTGATGCCTCATGTCTGATAACCAACTCTTACACTTCCCCCACCTTACCAGACTCTCCCGAAGCTTCAATCTCTTCAGAGCTCTCTCAGAACCCACCTCTTCCCTATCGTCTGTCCGGCACCACATCTATCAGCCGTACATGTCCTTGTCCTGGATTTATGTATGACTCGGTATACGACTGGCTGGCACTGCAGAGCTTTGTGGCCCCTTATAAATAAATGATGATGATGATAATGATGATGGCATTTTAATTTATTGTTGGCCAGGTATATGTGTCACTAAGGGCTCAGCCCAGGCTTAGTGCAGGTGGGAGAAGGTCTGAGTTAGACATATATTACTGGTACTGCTACTAATTACTAACATTAAGGCTATAGTGTGATGTGGAAACCAAAGGTGTTCTGTTCCAATCACACCTCCATCACTCTCCATCATATACCATATACCATTCCTTTCCTACTTACTCCCTACTTTACTCTAAATAGTCATTACACTTTTAGGCTTTTATATGCCTGCCAGCATACAACGTTTCCCCAGGTTGACCCCTGGAAAGCTCAATTATCGGTTTGTCTCTGCAAGCGACCTGTGAAAGACCTGAGTGCCAGCCAAGCCTAAACCAAGGCACCTGCCTCCACTACCTCTTTACCTAACACAGCAAACAAGAGACTGTCTTATTTTGAGTCATCCACCAGCAAGATTGACCTACTTGTCACCATTTCCAATTGGAAATTCAGGACAAAATAGACCACACCCTTGATCCATCCAAAGCACATCCAGATCCTACCATACCACACCCAGATCCTGCCCAACCATGCCCAGATCCTACCAAACCTTGCACAGATCCTGCCAAGGAAAGCCAGAGCCTACCAAACCAGGCCAAGGTCCTACCAAACCACGCCAGATACTATCAAATGGTCACATATCCTACCAAATCAGGCTCAGATTCTATAAAATCATGCCAATATCCTACCAAACCAGACCCAGATCCTACCAAACCACACCCAGATCCTACCCAGCCTTGCACAGATCCTAGCAAACCAGGCCTAGATCCTACCAAACCTTGCCAAGGTCCAACCAAACCATGCCAGATACTGCCAAATGGTCCCATATCCTACCAAACCTCTCCCAGATCCTACAAACAACAACCAGATTCTACAAAATCACATCAATATCCTACCAGACTAGGCCCAAATCTTACAAAATCATGCATAGACCGCACATCAATTTCTGGTGATTCCGCAGCTCTTCTCGGGACTGTTTTCTGGTATGCAGACCCATTCATTTTAAAATTATTTAGAAAATAGCTGCCCGAGACAGCCACCTCATCATAGGACCGGCTAAAATATTACTCACTGTATCATCATCAAATCCAGCCAGTCTGATCACCTTCTCAGCCACCGCAGCTTTCCTGGGATTGGCATCAACAGTGTAGAGACGTGCGCCCAGCGGCAGTGCCTGTGCGATGATTATAGTGGCATACCCACAGTATGTGCCCAGTTCCAGCACGTTAAGTGGAGCATTCTCATAGATCAGCCGGTCCAGGACCTTCCCTGTAAGTAGAGAGGGTGTAAACAGGGTCACGAGATCAGCATCTCCGATGAGTAGATCCTATCAATGCTACGATGGCTTGGAGAGTACTTGCTTTGGAAATGTATGTGCAGGTAACACTTAACCTATAGCTAAAAACGATACAATAATTGTGTTGAAATTCTGAATTCATATTTAGTTTAATGTGTGCACCGACCAGAAAATTTTGGTTTGAGATGTCCAACTTAACCTGTATTGTAAAATATGGAGCTAATGTTCCACGTTCGTAAAACAAAGTATAAATTAAAGTAGTTATATAGCAAAATAATGTCCTAGTGTTCTTTTATATATCGCCACAGAGGATTTCTTAATTCTGGAGACCTTGAACTTCAATGATAGTTTAGGAAGGGGGCAAACAACACACCAAGGGGCTGGAGACAGAGGGGCGGGCAAGAGACAGCGGATACAGAACAGGGAATGGACAGGAAAGAGGGGCAAATAAAAGTCCAGCTGGTGCAGATATGAGATAAATGGAGACATGAAGCAGACTATGGTGAGGGAGGAAGAGTCGGTATTCACCTTTCTGGGGCCCAATGTTGCGCAGGTATTCACAGTGATAGCAGTATTGGTCGAAGGTGTTGAGCACGTGCTGAGGGTCCCCTGGGATGGAGTGGGTGATGACGTACTGGAAGGCTCTCTCCTCCCTCGGGATGCCAGTCAGGTAGTCCTGGACTCGCCGCACGATCACAGCCCGGTAGAAGAGGAGGAAGTAATGGCGATAACGGATGATCACTGTGATTATAAATGGAATAAAGGCCAAGGCTATGGCTGGGGAGACCATTATTCAACCTTCAGAGAGAAAGAGAACCAGTCACAACCTCAACGCTTCAACCACTGCTAATGTGAAACATGTGAAACGCGTCTGGTCCTTCACATGATGAACATTTATAATAAAGTCCAAATACAGTTTCATTAAAACCTCACCACAGTTCTGAGGGGCATCAAAGATCTCATAGTTAAACCTTGCAGGGCAAACACGTGTTTACAAGACATAAAATATGAAACAGGACCTGATTAAGGGTACAGGCCGCCCTAGGCTAATGCACTTATAGCGCCCCCATCGCCTTCCACAACTGGCTAATATGCGGTAGGCAAAAGCAAACTCGTCCTTAATTTATAATCAGGCTCCTCCACACCCTCCCGGCACCACCACACAATGGCTGAAAAGTTGGTCAAGTTTTCAAAACCTTATCAGTGAACAACTGATCGTTCATCTCTCATCTCGTTCCTCTCTCTCCTTTGCGCGTTTTCAAAATTCAGCTCCACTCGACTTTTTAAACAGTTTACAAAATCTTTGTCACTCATTTAGTTTTCATTAAAATTATAACTGTATAGCAGAACGGAGCTGTGAACGAGCGCTGCTGAGGGTGGAGATGAGAAGGGGGAGGGGCTGTCACCTTCGTTGTCTCTCCTACGCACTTATCCTCAAGTTCCTGCTGAAGGATGACTCATTGTCATCAGCCTTTACCATGGGAATACGTCAAGATTAAAACCTTATTACATTATGCTTTCATGTTTTCTTTTTACTTTGGACAACAACTATTCTCATATATTTTAAAATGATTTTCAGTTTATGCCTCTCCTTGTCTCAATTTTGCACCCCCAAAAATCTTGTCGTCGTCCCCCCCCCAAAAAAAAAAGCCTTACGCCTTTGGCTACTAGATAATCAGATCCTGATTTGAAAATTGTTTCATATATTGTGGCATCTTTATAACATCAGTGTGGCTGTAATAACCAACAATGTTCTTTTTTAGTTCATACTGGATATGATTCATTAAGTAACATAAATGCCATAAATTGACCATAAATGGACTGTACGCCAGAGAACACAAGTGTATGCGATTCATCTTCAAGCGCAAAGGACACTTATGACAGTCTACGGATTCATAGACGGAACGGGGAGGGGAACGGGCGTGTGCCCGTAGTCAGTGTACAGTACAGTTGTACCAAGCTCCAGCACACAGCAGCGACCGATCCAACCTTACGGCATCTCTCAGGTAAGTGTTTTTCCATCATATCACTGGCTCCAGCTACAGGTCAGGTGTAAGTGCTGATTACTAGTGATGACGGCTGTGTATACAGCTAGAACATGTGTTTGTAATCAGGAGCAACTGTAACAATGTATTTTATGTGCAGTAGACATTAATATCATCCTGATTAATGTATTTCATGGGGGAAGGGGGGACTGAAAGAACCCTTTATTTGAATACAGACGAACATAAGCCCAAAGTAAGTGCAATTTTTTTTTTTAAAAAAAACCACACATTACATTAATTTTGTGTGACTTGATGAAAAATGCCCACGATGTGGGGTATATAGTAGGAGTTTGTGGGGAGCTTGTTTGTGGCGCCTGCAGCGGAACCCAACTTACTAACATCTTTGCGGTCTCTGTGTCCTCCCTGTTTCCTGATCACCAGTTTTACGACTCCAGTCTCTCTTATACATTCCCTACCAACCAGTCGCTATGAAGCCGGTCCGTATGGTGCAGCTGACAAGTAACAGAGGGATCTGTCATTCACTGTCGCCCCTCACCTGCCAGACTGAAATAACAAGTGATCGAAGCCTTTAGTAGCTAATTAAGTCCATTATTGCAACTTCCAAGGTACTAAGGTCCATTCACTGAGACATGAAGGGCCATTGGCAATAAATGATTGCGCTGATTTTCTGTATAACTATTTAGAGAATCCTCCTTGTTTTCTTTGCATTTACAAAGACTTTATTGCAATGGAAAAATAATAATCTCTAAATTCCATCAAATACATGTAATGTATAAGACTTCTAACATATTTTATTAAAATGCAATATTTGTATTTCAACACATCTGTCTCGTTAAAAGGAATACAGCATAAACATGTTAATGTTATTTTTACATTGAGATGAAGAATAACTATTTTAAAAGTCTATGTGGTGTTGAATACTTTTGTGTCAAAAAAAACAAAAGTATTATAGGAGTGATACCTTTATTGACAAGTCAAAAGAAATTTGTATATTTTTATGTTTTAGAATTGAAAATATAAAAACATTTTTGTGATATTTAAAGTTGGAACTTACTCTATGTAAAAAAAATAAAAAATAATTAATTAAATAAAACTCAAACAAGGACACAAGTCAAGTTGGTCAGAAAATGAAATGGGTGTGAGGATAAGAAATCGGGGTCCTGATGCACAAATGCACCCAATGAGCCATTGGCAAGACATGTCTGACTGTATAAGAGGTTGCCCACCAGTGTCAGGGTGAGCCCCCCCCCACGGCTGTGCCTGCAGAGACAACAGTTCTGTAAATAACATTGTGGCCCTAACACTTTGAGCTCTGTGTCTATGGTGGATTATAATAGGGGTATTTGGGGCAGTAGGGTACAGGGCTGTAATTGTGCTCTCCATATGCAAACCTACTGCTGCAATAACAGTACGACAGTGACAAAGAGAAGTACTCTCAGGGTGAGGGTCTTGCTGTTTATTCCAAAGCACCTAGATTATATGGCTCTATCTGGAAACATACTTGAGGATTTCTGTGTATATAATACACTTAGAGGACTTGCTGGGTTCTAGTGAAAATGTTATTTTAAAAATTTCCCACCGGGGTTTTGATAGAGATAAGATATTAGAGAGATATGTGGGCTGGGGGCATATTACCTGAGAGTCCCCTGACCCTTATTGTCATCCGTCACTGCTCCAACACCACTCGGTACAGGTGACAAATGGTCTCACTGATCTACATACCCCGGTGACCGGTCAGAATGTCCTCTGTCTGTACCATGTAGCTGCACAGCGCTGATGGGAACCAGCAATGTACATTATATATATATATATATATATATATATATGGATAGATAGAGGGGTCTTACCGTGGTGCTGCCGGCTCCTGTCCCCTCTCACCGTTGGTTTCACACATCCACCGCTCACATATAACTGGCTCCATTATTAATGAGGGCACCGCTGGGAGGTGTCACCTGAGAAGCAGAGGTCAGGTTACCTGGATCACAGGTGTTACTGGGAGAGGGAAGGAGACGTTCAGGTCAGAGTCTGGGCCCCACGTTCTGTCTTTTCTTACTGTGCGGTGACCGAGTTCAGGGGGGGAGGGGGGGTTATTATTTGGTCATATATAAGTTTCTCTCTTCCCCCCTTTCCATGTTCTGCTAGTTACAATGTATGTCCTGTATTACAAGGTGTATTATCCAGGGGAGGTCTGCAAACCATTTATAACTATGTGAACTTACACTGATCAGTGCTGGACTTACCCAGAGCCCCCAGTCCCCACCGCATCCACAATATAGCAAAGACATAATAGTAAAATAAAGAAAATAGCTGACACATAGGGAGCAGCATGCCACCCCTGTAATAGAGGGAACATAGGGAGCTGACTGACACCCCTGTAATAGAGGAAACGTAGGGATCGGCCTGCCACCCCTGTAATAGAGGGAACGTAGGGATCGGCTTGTCACCCCTGTAATAGAGGGAACGTAGGGATCGGCTTGTCACCCCTGTAATAGAGGGAACGTAGGGATCGGCTTGTCACCCCTGTAATAGAGGGAACGTAGGGATCGGCCTGCCACCCCTGTAATAGAGGGAACGTAGGGATCGGCTTGCCACCCTTGTACTTCTGCTATCCGAGGCCTTTCCATAATCTGCGCCAGATAACAACATCATTTTTGTGAGTCTGTAATACATCTGGATGGAAACCATGTGTGTGATATGTACGTGTTATATTGTCAGTTATTGTTGTCTTACAATATCTGCTGATGTTATAAAAAATGTTTTTAGTACATTGGAAAACATTATTAGAAATGTTTTATTGCATTTGTCTTCCGAGATCAGACGGTTTTTATGGAATTAACAAAGTTCAAACTGAACTAACAAATCTCTCTGTATTAATGTGGGGTCTCCCAGGAGCAGATCATTCCCAAATTCTGATGATTGTGCAAAGTCTTCTGTTAAACTGTCCCACACAGATTCCGTAACATGACCTACACTGGGTCTGTATATGAGGAGTGATCGTCTACCAGTGTCTGTAATATGAGGAGTGACCGACTACACGTGTCTGTAATATGAGGAGTGACCGACTACACGTGTCTGTAATATGAGGAGTGACCGACTACACGTGTCTGTAATATGAGGAGTGACCGACTACACGTGTCTGTAATATGAGGAGTGACCGACTACACGTGTCTGTAATATGAGGAGTGACCGACTACACGTGTCTGTAATATCAGGAGTGACCGAGTACATGGGTCTGTAATATGAGGAGTGACCGTCTACCAGTGTCTGTAATATGAGGAGTGACCGTCTACCAGTGTCTGTAATATGAGGAGTGACCATCTAACCGCGTTTGTTATATGAGGAGAGACCGACTACACGTGTCTGTAATATGAGGAGAGACCGACTACACGTGTCTGTAATATGAGGAGTGGCCACCTCTGTAGTATAAGGAGGTGGCGACAGTAGGATTGTGGCGGTATATTATCATCCTTGTACACAGGCCGCTACATACCTCTGTGTAGAATTTTTCGCTGGGGAAACCTGGTGAATCTCCTCACCAGCGGGTGCAGTCCCTGTCTTTGGTGAATAATACCTGTTTCGCTGGCGATAGACCTTTCTCTACATAATAAATATAACCCTTAGGACGTTTTCCCTTTCTCCCTATTAATCACAGTCCCTGGGCCGCTGGGACCGGGTATCACAATGCAGCTGATACGTAACTTTTTATCGCTGCTCTATAAACTCTTTCAGTGAATAGGCCCCAAAGAGCTAATCAGGGAGTAAAACGTCTTTTTTATATCACGAACTGGAAATAAGGTGATTGTCCAATGGGCAAGTAGAACAAAGGAAAGATCCATTATAGTCGTGTTAATCAATTAGCTGCCACTAAGTGCATCTGGTAAAGTGATGTCCAGCCTACAGTGATCACATGATACCCTACATGTACCCAGATCTCACTGTATGTAAATTAAGGCTCATCAGGGCCCCGTGATACTGCGTTAGGGCCCGAGACACAGAAAACCAGTCACCTTGGTTGTATATTGATGAAGCCAAAGAGCAATTGAATTTGTTAGATATTGACGACATCAGTAACATTTTGTGGCTCCTTTACTGGGCAGGGACAGGATGAGCAGAACGATCCTGAACAATACATTATAAGCTGTGTATATTGTATTATAGTCTTCACCTATAGCAATAATAACACACAAATCACAAGACCGGAGTGATAAGAAGAGTTTATATACACATCCCTCTGTACATTGTGTTATCAGCGGTGCACAGTACCGGCGTCCAGCCTGGTGACGCAGGGATCCCCATGTACCCCCAGCGTGCACAGACCTTTATCCTGGCAACAGGAAATCAATTGCAATTAGCAAGAAGATTGCAGTTAGTTCAAAATATTACAAAACACTTTTCCCCGCTGCCGATTTCTAGACAAATGGTAAAGTACAGTTCTGTAAATAAAAACTCTGATAGTCAGTAGTGTCTCATGGAATATACAGCACTGTTATCCCGACTGTCAGTAAATGAGAATTATTGCAAAGCTGAGTATAAAAGATTTGTTGCAAAGTTTATAGAAAATTCATCACTCATGTCAGCTGACTCCTCCCACAGGGGGAGTGGCCAGACACTCAGCTCAGCGAGAAAGGACAGTAGAAGGCAGTAAGCCTCATGTCAGCTGACTCCTCCCACTGGGGGAGGGGCCAGACACTCAGCTCAGCAAGATAGGACAGTAGAAGGCAGTAAGCCTCATGTTAGCTGACTCCTCCCACAGGGGGAGGGGCCAGACACTCAGCTCAGCGAGACAGGACAGTAGAAGGCAGTAAGCCTCATGTCAGCTGACTCCTCCCACTGGGGGAGGGCCAGACACTCAGCTCAGCGAGACAGGACAGTAGAAGGCAGTAAGCCTCATGTCAGCTGACTCCTCCCACAGGGGGAGGGGCCAGACACTCAGCTCAGCGAGACAGGACAGTAGGGGAAAGCTTGGAAAAAAGTTTTATATCTTTACTTTCTTGAACTAAATTCTAATTGTGAAAATAATTTAAGCTCTACAACTCATCGTATATTTTATTTTCCATATTCTGAGAGGTGTCCTTTCTATCTCGTCAGTTTTGCATCTAATCATGATATCTAGTTTGTTTTGGGGTTTTGTTTTGTTTTTAACGGTGTTATCCAAGCGGTCTGTGCCGTTTCAATATATTTTTTTAAATATATTTTAGGGTCGTATTAAACAATTTACCTAGAACTGCCAGAAGCCCCCTAACCGAACTCTTCTATATTATTGACTTTTTTCATGCATCAAAAATAGGAAAGTAAAAGTTGGCTTCTGGGGTATTGAACCTTGGTGTAAGCCTTTAAAAACATCCCCCAAATTCAATGTAGACCCGCTGTGTGTATCTGGTGCTGATTACATAGAATCGGGTCCTGTGTTTTAAAATGCAAATTTAAAATTCTTCAGATGACGCAGATTTTATACTGGAGCAGTTTGTAGGTATTGGTGATAAGATCATACTCCGGGCTCAAGGAAACGAGGAGTCTACAGACCATTGTCCTCTCCACCAGTGCGGACCTTGTGCAGGATGATGATTAATCACATTCCAGGACCCTCTATAGTGTTATAGGGGGGAGCACAGAAAAGATGGATACAATGGTTATGCATCTGATTTCCAGGATATAATGGTCTCTGTAATATTCCTCCTCCTCATAACACCAAGGGGCCTTCACGTGGCTGATGTAACGGACGAATCTGTCCCTTCATCTTACATAGACGTTGTAGCAGTAATGCAGATTGGGCGCAGAGTTTCAGACGTCTGATTTATAATCTATGGTGGTTTTATGGCCCTCACTTGGCAGCCTCCGATGTGGACTATTATACAGTATGTAGAAGAACCTGGTTCCTCCTGGAAGCCTTCGATGTGGACCATTAAACAGGACTTAGAAGACCCTGGTTCCTATGAGGTTATAACAATGTTCCATGATGTCCACCTTGCTCCAGGACTGAGGTCCCCTCTAGCACTGAAGCTTTCGCACAGTCCTAGAAAACTTCTTCATTTCCTTATCACTCTTCTGCCATTTCCTGACCCAGGAGATCACAAGTCTGTCATCTGCTCGGTGTCCTAAAACCAGCACTGTAGCCCCCGGCTCCTGGAGGTCTTGGCAGATGCAGTTGTCTCCGTCAGTCAACCAGAGAACAGTCTTCTTCAGCTCCTCTTCCATCCACCCTTTAGCCTTATAAACCGTCCTGCTCTTAACTTCTGGGATCACCATAACATCTCCATCCATGGTGGACACTGACCGGATGTTCATTTTCACAGCTGAGAATGAAAAAGAGACAACAGATGAGAACAAGACTGTGGTGACCAGTCCCAATAAAGTCTCATGTGTTTATACTTAATTACAGATGTCCAGCGTGTCATGTGTCTAATGCTATGAGCCGACATTGTCAAACAGCTTCTATATTTTGTGTTACAATAGGTAAATGCAGATATCATAGTCCAAGTGACTGGCTTGCAGTCTCCTATGTAACAGAAATGCTTAGTATAGACTGCAGATGGTTGGATCCACACACAGTGTTGGTGACAGGGAACTAGCAGTTCATGCCTAACCAGAGCCCATGTGTGTGGAGTTTCATCCAGGAGCAATGGTTTCTTGCGTATTTTATAAATGATAATTAGTAATCTCACGTAGGGGCGGAATCAGCAAAGTCACAGAAAGCTAACGGACTCCAGCTGTATACTGTCTGCATGTTGAGGCATTGTCTACAGCTGTTTCTGATAGAGGCAAATCAGAAATATTGCATTAAACGCACCCTTTCGATAATGAACAGTCTGGGTATGACCATCCAATGTGCTTCCTATGTAAAATAGCTTTTTTGTCTTTTTGGGTTCGGTTGTCCTTTAAAATACCATATAATTTATTACCCCAGCAAGTCAATGTAACACTCAGAGGTCTATGTAACAGGCAGCAAAGAGCCAAAATTGCTGATGCAAATGCCGGCAAAAGGCTATTTCACCATATTTTCTTATTTAGGAGACTCTCCGGCTTCAGCACCAATGTTAGCCCCCCCCCCTCCTATGCTGGTGAGGAGGGGGGCTGTCTTTATGGAACAGGGGGAGGGGGGGCTCCACCAGACTCCCAGTACATATTGCTAGTTACCGGTCGATGGCCACAAGTAGATCTCTTACAGTTTTGTAAATTAGCTAAAAATATATAAATATTAACGTGTGTAAGTAAAACTAATCTTAAAATAACACAATATTCCAGATAAATAGAATTAAAACATTTTTGAAGACAGGGTTTTTTTTGACTGGAAACATTAGTAAGGAACATTTTTATAATATATATTTATTCTGCAATATTAAAAAGACATTGAACAGTGTGGTTATCCTTTAACAGGATCTGTTAGTCCAATAATCAATATGTCAATGGCAATTTATCGATTTCTTCTTACTAGATTTTCATCAATTACTTACGCACCAAAATCCCGGAAGCAGTAATCCTGCAGGAATTCCTTTTCTGTGTCGCCAGCGCTGTGACAAGCGGCACAAGGGAGCTCTGAAAACAGAGGGATAATTCCATAAATACTAGAGCAGAAAAGAGAAGCCACAAAACAACACAACCCAGTCGCTGGGTGTCCAATTTCCATCATGACGAAGAGATTTCTAATTATATTATAGGATAAACTTTGTCTATAATACTCTCAATATTGATAAACACCTAAAACATTTACAATTTTTTATGGTATAAAAGCCCTTTTAGATAAAGCACCTTAGGGCAGCACGGTGACTCAGTGGTTAGCAATTCTGCCTCACAGCACTGGGGTCATGAGTTCTATTCCCGACCATGGTCTATTCTGTGTGGAGTTTGTATGTTCTCCCCGTGTTTGCGTGGGTTTCCTCCGGGTGCTCCGGTTTCCTCCCACACTCCAAAAACATACTACTAGGTTAATTGGCTGCTATCAAAATTGACCCTAGTCTGTCTGTCTGTGTGTTAGGAAATTTAGACTGTAAGCTCTAATGGGGCAGGGACTGATGTGAATGAGTTCTCTGTACAGCGCTGCAGAATCAGTGGCGCTATATAAATAAATGATGATGATGACGATGATGATATTTTAAGCTTAGAGGTCATTTCAGAACTAAAGCTGCCTGCAGATTAATGATATTACAGAACCAATCTGTTCTTCCAGGATCTGTTGTGACACTTATACCAAATTGTAGACTATTCTAAGGGCAGATGGATGTACACAGTAAACCTACTAGGTGTGCTTGGTGGGTACACGTTTGTCTTCAAGACCAGTCTTGACAATGGAAATATTCTCCCTTCTCCTTCTCTTGTGCTGCTCTCCACTGTGGAAATCCTTTCCCCATCCAACCAGACTCTTCTCCGACCTATAATCCTTCAAATGCTCCCTCAAAGCTCACCTCTTCATGCCTAGACCGTCAAGAAAATACACTCCCTCTACTCCCTCCGTCCCCACCTTCTCTCGTATTGTCTCTTATTACCCCATCCCTCTAGAATGTAAGCTCTTCTGCTTGTTCATGCACACGCCTGGAATTCATACCGTTATCCATGCGTGTGTACTAATTATATTTAATTGTGTTCATACTGCTAGTATGTTGCATTGTTATTGTATTCATGTAATGCCTCATCTGTAAGACCGTCCTGCGCTGTGGAATCTGCGGCGACGGATGACCACGCTGCTCACACTCACACTGACTGCTCTCCAGCCACTTACCTTCTTTCACCACATGAGGCTTCTCATCCTGGCCAGCAGGGGGCACACACAGCTCGTTCCCTTCTGGAAATTGGGTACAGTTAAACATCTCGGGCCAGGGAAAGCCAAAGGCAGCCATGACCGGAGAGCAGCCGTCCCGAACCTCCTCGCAGAGGGACCTGCAGGGGTGTATGGCTTCCTCCAGGTCACTCAGACACACGGGGGCAAACAGAGAGCACAGGAACTTTTTGGTGTCTGCGTGGCACTGCTTGGTGAGGAGCGGCACCCAGGAACCGGCCTGTTGTAACACCTCTTTCATGGTGTCGTGCCCCAGCAGGTTTGGCAGACGCATCTCCCCGTAGCCCACCGCATGGCACAACGTCATACTGCTTGGGATAGGCTTGCAGCTGCTTTTACGGGTGCTCAGCTGGGTGAGAATGAAGGGCGACGCCTCCACTGGGTGCAATAGACCCGCAATGCCCAGGAAGACTCCGACGGAGAGAAGGACCCTCATGGTCAGCACAGGGGAGTTACAGCACAGAGATTCTAGATGGGGGAAAACACAAAACACAAAGTACATTGGAAGCACTATTTACATAGACAGGTATTAATACAGTTTCTTTATTGCTAGCGACTGATTATTTCTTAGTATGCGCAGACAGGAGGTGACACTGCAGCATTGCGGCTTCTCAAGGCCACAACCGACCTCCGCCCATTCTTTACGCTCCGACCATTGACCTCCACTATAAAGTTACACTGATAATACAGACAGGGTCGGACTGGCCCGCCGGGGGACCGGTCTATCCCCCGGTAGGCCCCGACCCTGATCGCTCCCCTCTTCGTTGGTGGGGGAGCGAATAACTGAAGACAAAAAGAACAAAAAAAAACCTTGCGTGTCTGCGGCGCCGGCTCCGTGCGCACTGAATGCCGGGCGTGACGTCATCACGCCCGACATTCAGTGAGGAGCGCCGCAGACAGAAGACAGAAGACAGAAGAGAAGAAAGAATCAGATAGAAAAGGTAAGTGAGGGAATGGAAGAAAGAAGAGAGCATGAAGGGGGAGCATGAAGGGGGAGCATGAAGGGGGAGCATGAAGGCAGAGTATGAAGGCAGAGTATGATGGCAGAGTGGAGGGGGAGCATGAAGGCAGAGTGAAGGGGGAGCATGATGGCGGAGCATGAAGGGGGAGCATGAAGGGGGAGCATGAAGGCAGAGTATGATGGCAGAGTGGAGGGGGAGCATGAAGGCAGAGTGAAGGGGGAGCATGAAGGGGGAGCATGATGGCAGAGCATGAAGGGGGAGCATGAAGGCAGAGTATGATGGCAGAGTGGAGGGGGAGCATGAAGGCAGAGTGAAGGGGGAGCATGATGGCGGAGCATGAAGGGGGAGCATGAAGGGGGAGCATGAAGGCAGAGTATGATGGCAGAGTGGAGGGGGAGCATGAAGGCAGAGTGAACGGGGAGCATGAAGGGGGAGCATGATGGCAGAGCATGAAGGGGGAGCATGAAGGCAGAGCATGAAGGCAGAGTGGAGGGGGAGCATGATGGCAGAGTGAAGGGGGAGCATGATGGCGGAGCATGAAGGGGGAGCATGAAGGCAAACTATGATGGCAGAGTGGAGGTTGAGCATGAAGGCAGAGTGGAGGGGGAGCATGATGGCAGAGCATGAAGGGGGAGCATGATGGCAGAGCATGAAGGCAGAGTGGAGGGGAAGCATGAAGGCAGAGTGGAGGGGGAGCATGAAGGCAGAGTGGAGGGGGAGCATGATGGCAGAGTGAAGGGGGAGCATGATGGCAGAGTGAAGGGGGAGCATGATGGCAGAGTAAAGGGGGAGCATGATGGCAGAGTGGAGGGGGAGCATGATGGCAGAGTGAAGGGGGAGCATGATGGCAGAGTGAAGGGGGAGCATGATGGCAGAGTGGACGGGGAGCATGAAGGCAGAGTGAAGGGGGAGCATGATGGCAGAGTGAAGGGGGAGCATGATGGCAGAGTGGAGGGGGAGCATGAAGGCAGAGTGAAGGGGGAGCGTGAAGGGGAAGCATGAAGGCAGAGTTAAGGGGGGCCAGGAGAAGGGGGGAACAAAAGCAGCATGAAACAGGGTGATGAAGGGGGGGCAAAAACAGCATGGAGGGCGCAGTGTGATCATAAAGAGGCCCAGCATGGTGATTAAGGGGCACAGTAATGTGTGTGTGATGGCACAGCGGGCTTGTGGCAATGTAATGTGTATGTGGTAGGTGGTAGCTAAATAATGGGTGCTATTTTCTTTGTAGGGTGAAGGTGGGACAATTTAATTTAAGATGGGGTGCTTTGGGGGCTTTTAATTAAATGTGAATATGAATTATTTAATGGCAGTGACGGTTGCGGGAAATAGGTATATTTATTATACGTATTATACATAAATGCGATTTATTGCAGGGGCTGTCTGGAGGGAGGGAAATAGGTTTATTAAATGGGAATAATATAACTTTAATGTTGGGGCTGGAGGAAGGCCTAAGTATTAATTGTTGGTCCTATTGATTTAATGCCAGGGCTGGTTGGAATCTTCTAAATGTACCCATTATTTTTTCCAAATAGGGCCCTCAACATTCCAAGATTCAGACAAGCAGCAACTAAAGAAACCAGCAGCTACAGGGGGTAAAAGTGACACGAACAGGTAGGACAGTCTGTCAAATATTCTGAGTCTAGTGCAGGCTTGGCTAACCTGTGGCACTCCAGGTGTTGTGAAACTACAAGTCTCCGCACACCCTTCCAGCAATAAGCTGCTATATATTGGCAAAGCATGCTGGGGCTTGTAGTTTCACAACACCTGGAGTGCCACAGGTTAGCCAAGCCTGGTCTAGTGGGACAATCCCGATTTAGGTGACTGTTCTGCCCAATCTAAGGGGCAGGTCAGACTGTGTACTCTTTATACACACACTGCATTCATTATATACTACACTATGGTGCTAGCTGTCCTTCGTGGGCTGACCACTCCCCCTCTAGCGTCGAGTCTCTCCTCTATGATGACTGGCCACACCCCCTATGGTGGGCCCCTAGCGTTGCAGTTCCCCGGTGGGCCCTTCATGCCCCAGTCCGACACTGATACAGACATCTGTACAGGACTGGTGCTGGAGACACACACCGGGTTACCTGCTCAACCTGCTGTCAATCATTCAGAAAATACTTCCTCGAAAGCGACTTTAAATATGATCCCGAGTGCTGGGATTGTGTCTGGGGACCTGCCAGTCATGAGCATAGCAAACTGAGGGGAGGGGGTCCTAGTTCCTGGAAACCCCCCTCCAAGCTTGGGGCACTGTATAATTGAGGTGGCTGGACCCTGCCCCCGCTTCACACGACTCTGCTTGAAAAGGAAGAGCTGTGTGCACCTATCAGTAGTCCACGCAGCATTGCCCATGTATATTATGGGGATAGGAAGAGTTGGAGAGCAGCCAAGCACTGTCTAAAATTATAGCTACGCCCCCATGCATGCTGGTCATGCCCACTGTCAGCGTGGTGTGGAAACCCCCTCTACAAGTCCTGCGTTTGCCTCTGATGAGGGAGCAAAAACGATGTCACTTACGGATTAATTTATTAAATTTCCCCTGTGCCAGAGAAGCAGGTGTTGTTTTCTCACTTTGCCCCATACATGAGAACACGACTATGGTCGGCGTTACGATTCGCCAGCTTTGCACCACTACAATACCCGTTCTGTTAGCGCCATCTGAGGATTTATGTATAATCCAATAGGAGATTCTTCTGTCTTTCTAATCTAAGAAACAAACCATGACGGCCAACACAACGGCTCACTACTAGCGGCCTCCCCCGACGGGCTGCGACCACTCTGGATCCTAAAGGCAGAATAATTTCCTATTAGTTTACGATGAAGAATTAAGAGAGATTTTAGTTTATATTGAAGAGGTGAATGAGGGGTTTCTGTGAGTGTTTCATTCAATTAATCTTTATTTCAAAATATGTGTCCGTTTTGTTTTTTGCCACTGTGGAACTACATGTTCCAGCATGCCCTGGTAGATATTGACTGTAAGGGGAATCCACCTTTCCTGCTCATCGTACTTTTCCAGTGAGGCCCAGCCAGCTGCCACTCGTACCGAGTTAGGTGACACTTAGGGCCCGACGAGGTGCTGTTTTGTGGTTATCGCACTGGACTTACTCTATATAGAGTTCAGTGTGACTGATGTGTTTACAGAGTTAGGAGACAAATGAGATGGCTCCCAGGCAGAACCGTCAATGGCAGCCTGGTTCTAGCGCTAGAGAAAGAAGGACCCCTGACCCGCTGCCATCTGTAGACTCTACTTCACTGAACTCTGAGCTGTTACACCCCACCTGACGTACATCCGTGTCCCTCTGTTGCACATAGTGCAATAATCCACACAAATAGGACAATATATTAGCAACAAAAGTCATCACAACACACTCATCAACAGTGTAAATGGTGTCCGCGTACTCTTGTACGGACACGAAAGGGGCTGGGTACGCTTTACCGATGTCCACTACCCCGACAGGGAAAATCCGAAATTATGAAACACTGATTGGAAAAGAAACAGACTTATCTTCAACCCGACGCTGGAGATCTCCGATGGGAGCACCAGGCTGACAGCAAGTGATTCCGTTTGGAGAAGTGTTCGTCACCGCAGGCTGACGTCATCGCGACGTCTGTCAATATAAATTTAAAGCGGCCATGTCGGGTTAAGTGTTTAAACACTTAACCTTAGGAGTCCCCACATTGCCGCTTTATATTTCTATTGACAGACGTCCCAATGACGTCAGCCTGCGGTGACGAACACTTCTCGAATCGGAATCACTTGCCGTCAGCCTGGTGCTCCCATCAGAGGTCTCCAGCGTCGGGTTGAAGATAAGTCTGTTTCTTTTCCAATCAGTGTTTCATAATTTCGGATTTTCTTTGTAGGGCTTCTCCATGTCGGAGTAGTGGTCATCGTAAAAACGATTACACCGCACGAAAGCCCGGTGTATAATATCCAGACAGGTCACAGTAAGGGGATGTATTACACCATACATTGCCTGCTCTCTTACTAGTAATTCTGCGCTATGGGCACGCCCAGGTACGTTCATCCGTACAGTGCCAGGCACAGTGTCAGCACGAGGAGTATAAAGCTGCTACTACTGTATATTATACCTGCACAATGCACTGCGCATTAAGGGAAATCCTGTTATAAAAAAGAGATGTATTTTTAATCACTTAACACAAACTGACGTTTACAGTCGCCACATCCGATGGTGGCGTCAAGGGGATTAGGGATCACAGTCCTGCACGACCCTCCATCTCTCAGTGACGGGACCACTTGTACATTGGGATAGCAGGAGAGTGCTTCCAGCTTGTCGCAGCTAATCCCAGTGGCGTTATCATGTGACTAGGGGATATTCTCCCCAGTCGGCAGGCCTTGGTCCTTGCTAGGGAATGAAGGCGTTTAGAGGGGAGGGGAGGAGAGAACGGGGCGACCCTGGTGTGTGACCACCCCCACTAGATGTGTCCATGCATTCCCCTCCCTGTCCCCTCCACCCCCGATGCTGCCCACCCAAACGTTGGGAGGTATGGGCGACTACTAAAATAGATAAATAAATATGGATTTCCAGAACTAGAGGCCGTAATCTTAATTTGGAGGGCGGCAGACTGATTGGCACATCCCAAACATTTCCAATGGGAAAGCTGGGATAAATAAAGGCCACACCCACAATCTGCTGAAACCACGCCCCTGTCGGCCCACGCCACAGCTATTTCTTATGCGGTAACGCCCTTAGGAGCTCCAGAAGTCAGGATGGTCCTGCAGAAATTGTCACTGTTGGGCAGTAGGTGACAGGTAATAGAATAAAGCCCTTATATACAGGGAGGGTTTGATGGGTGGTGATGTACAGCAATCAGACACATGGGGATATACACAAGATATTTATTAGGACTTAAAACTAAACTACATCTAAAAGAAATGAAAGAAAATAAAAAAGCACAAACAATTGAGGCAGAATTGACAACTGAAGGTCAAGATTTGTCCCCCCAAAATGACTGCCCGTTACATTCTTACTGTAGACTTTATAAACGTTATATTATTATGAAAATAGAGAATTATACTCAGGTTCTGTTAACATGACGGGAAGGTATAGACAGCATCACGTATGACGCACCTAGATACATGGTGTCCCGAGAACGATGTTGGCATGTCCGTGGGTGTTCTGTACATACGTGTAAAGAAGCTACATGTCATACACTGACTTATATCCGTCCTATTATCCCACAGCTGTTGTGACATTGAAGTAAAGGCGACAGGACACCGTCCCCTCCTCTACAACATACATAGCTATGAAGTGATGAGGGGGAAAAGCTACAGAGATAACAACTGCAGCTCTACCGTGGAGGAGATTCAGTCTAACAATAAAAGCAGGGATAAGGGAGACTTCTGTGGAAAGATTTATACAACTTTATGGGAGCAGGTTCTTTACTGTCCTAGGATTTAAATATCTTGTTCTATATAACAAAAGTGTTCTCTATACCATTATCCTGTATCTTAGGGGTCTATTTATAAAAAGACTGACACTACTTGGTAGCTATAGCTGGGTCTTTGTTGGGGGGACTCCAGCGAAGGGTCCCCTTAAAGCATATCTTGCCCCTAGCTCATACCAGCAGGGAAAAACACCCGTCCCAGACCATGAAGAGGGCTTAGATTCCCTCATCTGTAACGCAAATGAGAGATCTCACATCGCCATTTCCAGATCTTATATACTGTGGACCCCTTTATCAATGATCCTTATTACACAGATCTGGTGGACTGTGTATAATACCAGCCCATACAGACATACAAGTGATACGTATAGACAATTATACTACCAAGAAGAGGGCATTACTTACGTAAAATGATTGTCTCATACGATGGATTTCAGCTCTGCATCCAATAATGTCATCTATGCATAGAAGTTATAAACGATTGCAGATCCGCACAGTCCTTACCTCGTCTTACCGGCCAGCACGGTGCGATCTAATCCCAGCAGGAGGGTCCACAGACCACCCAGTTCTCAGCACTCTGGAGTCTTATGGAATCTTGTTTTCATCAGCAGGTAAAGCGTAGAACCTGGAGATCACAGGGGACATTAATAAACTTTATCTGTCATTCGCCTCAGACACCACACAACATGACTACACAGAGCAGAACCGCAGCCGAGGGTACAAAGTGGAGCTTATACGCATCATCTGCCCAGGCTGGTGGGAACATACCTCTCCGAGGAGACGTTTAACCCAAGCAGTGAACAGGCTGTGGCAGGAAAGGCTGCAGCACAGAGATGTGTTGTATCTTGAATCTCCAGCTGCTGGAATGACAGGTTTACATAAGGGGGGGATGTAAAACACAGGCAGTAATTACTACAGGGCTCTCCTGCACACTGGCTGGTCTGGGGCTAGATCTGCCTGCAGGCAGTATACATAGACCGGATTAGTGTCATAAATTTTCAGGCGGGGTGAGAATGAAATAAAAAACACAATGAGCAGAAATGTTAGTTCCTGAAAAGGTCTCTTGTGCAATCACACCCAACAGAAAGAGCTGAGTTAGTGATTTATAATCAAATAAATTCTTTACTCTGGAAACTTTCTGGCGAACCGTTTGCTAGCAGAGACCTCGCACAGAACAAGACTCTGCACGAATGTTGTTTCATACATAGATTTCCACAGCAAGCGGATAAACTAAAACTACCTAGCGGACCACCTGCGTGCTGGACCTGGCCCATAAGACTTTTCTTTGCATCAGCACCCGACGGGGCCTTCTGATGAAGAAGCAGCAATAACAATTATATTTTATTGCTGCTCATTACAGTGATAAGAAAATCGCTTCTAGCACATGTATATCAGGGCACAGAATGACAGTCACCTGCCCTATGTATACTGGCCCAGAACGGTAAGGGTTAACACACCGCCACGCTGGGCCCATGTCTGGGAACGTAAGCATGCAGGAGCTGGGTAGTCTGCAAGTGCAGGAGCTGGGTAGTCTGGGTGTGCTGAGTGGAATGAAGAGCCCAGACTTGGGATCAGGAATATACAATTCAGGCTGTATGTTCCTAAATGCTTTCTCATGTCATGTGTTGGCCTATTTGTAGAGGGGGGGTTTCCACACCACACTGCCAGTGGGCGTGACCAGCATGCATGGGGGCGTGGCTATAATTTTAGACAGCACTTGGCTGCTCTCCAACTCTTCCTATCCCCATCATATAACGGGCTTTTCCCTTTTCAAGCAGAGCTGTGTGAAGCGGGGGCAGGGTCCAGCCACCTCAATTGTACAGTGCCCCAGGCTTGGAGGGGGGAAGGGGGGTGGTTCTTCCTGGGAAACCCCCTCCACCCCCTCGATTTGCCTATGCATGTGTAGCACCTATGTTCTATACTCCGACCACGCGGTATACCAAAGGTGTCTACAGGATGCTTTCGGAGCCCTAGAATTAAATACCATTTTACCATGAAAGTCAGGTTATTCCTAGTAGACCCCATGGTGAGTCTGAGCCAAAGTAGTAATAGAATCATCCAAGTTGTAGTGCAGAAATACTCCGACTGCCCATATATGGAGACGTTCTAAGTGCAGTGGAGCAATTTATAGAGGGCAGGACAGGCATTCATAGTCCCCTATAAACCCATGTAAATAAAAACACAAAAGGTCAATGTTTAATTCCTGAAGCAGAGGCAGCCTCACTGTGCCACCTGTTATAAGTTACATGGGCAGCATGAGGTCAGAGACCCGTGGTAAGCTGCACACTCCCTTCATTGGCACGATGTGATCACACAGCCCAAACTATGGGTCTACCTGATCCTGCAGCGACCTGGATTACTGCGCCCGCTCTGAGACACCAGAATAATAGGCCAAAAGGGGGCAAATTACTGTTCTAAACGTTCTATGTAGCTCCTGGTGCACAGACTTACTAAGAAAACAAAAAGTTCAAATGAAACAACAATTCATTATTCTATTGTAGACATGAATTCCTGAGGTCTCTGATATTCAGGACCGGTCTGCGGGATGGACGCAGTAGAGAGCGTGGAAAGGGGGCATGATTCAGTGTATGCACATAGTGGACAACATTTTAACAAAATAAAATGCATTGTATCTCCGCACTGCCCCCTGTTGTGATTTAATCCCCAGCCCGCAATTCCCATAGAATCCCCTGTGAGATTATATGAGAGCCTGGAGGCTCCAGCAGCAGATGGAACAGAATGTCAGGAATGTCGGGAACACTCCAAGTGCCAGGTATGCAGAGGACGTACCCCACAATCACTGCATTTAGTGCTGGAGTCCGTCTGGGGACCTCCAGAACGGTGTCTAGTGAAGGTATCACACAGAGGGGTCTGTGCTCCAGGCCTGAACCAGCCAGGAAATACTCAGAGGTCACAAGGGAAACGTTACAGATGTTTGTTCTGCTTTTTATTTTACAGCTTTCAGAGGCAGGGACCATGAACCGGGCAGACTGCCATCTGCAGCCATCTGCCTATCACCTTACTGTGCGGGAATGTATACACCCACAGTACAAGGGTCCTGACATCCAGGACGTAGCATTTATCAGCCCTGTTATTTACCGCAAGGGTAAGCAACCAGGGTCCTGTGTGCCACTACAAGTATCAGCATGTCCTTCAGCAACACATGTGTGAACATCATATGTTAAAGGGAAACTCTGTAGTGTGTGCTCAGTCTTGCTGTTCGACCACCCACTTTTCTGTTGACTGACATCCCACCCGTCTCTCACATCAGCCAGTCTCCGCTAAACTTCAAAGTGTATCCTCTACAATCTCAGCATCTAAACAGATGAAAGAGCTGGTTAGAAATTAGGAATTTTGTTTTATGGGCTCACAGTACACACCTAGCCCCAGTACACACAAGGATGTGTGCATACAAACACACAAACAGAACAGGTGCTGTTCCCTATTACATGTTATATCCAGACACTGACATGTATGGAAGATCCAGAGCTATGGACATACCCTGCATGGCTGCAATGCAATAAGACAACACGCTGGCCTGCAGCATTACTATGTACTGTACACATGACCAGATCAGACATGTCACTCAGCATATGTTTGGAATAACTGCAGATGTAGAGGGGTGAAACAGTTCTGCACATTATACGCCTCATTCTGCTTTCAGCCATGACATTTCCCAGACAGAATTTGGCATTAAGTGGTCCCATACCTACCCCAAGCACACCCCGCAGCAGAATTAATTAACCATCATTCTCCCAGTTGTGTTCATGGACTATAAATTCAGCAAAATTGAAGTTTACAAACACAGCGCAGAACGGTGAATCTCAGAGAGTGCGCAGCGGAATACCGCAGTGTGGCACATCATCACCTCCACCTGCAGGACAGTCTGTCTGGATGAGCTGGGAGCGCTGGGTTTGTGTAACTGAGTGCAGCATTAATGTAAACAAAGGACAAGTTGGTTTCCATAGATAATAACTGTCCAGAACATTGCACCATTCCACTTACTGTACTGCCTGAGGCTGCCCGGACTGTGCGGCAGCGGAGACGCCCCTCAGCTGGGTGACCCCAGTGAGAAGAAGCTCATATAACAGAGGCTGCTTGTTGTGTAATTGTTCACAGAAGAGATTTGTAACCAGTGGACAGTGTGGGCTGTGGATATTGCCCAATGCTGCAAGTTTATCATCTTATACAAGTCTCAGACAATTTACCTCGTCCATAATATCGCTTTCTCCAATAGATTGTAATCAATTCTGGGCAGGAAACGCTGACTGGAATCAGAGAGAACACAGGACGTTTCCTCCTCTTCGGTGACCTCGTGGAATCGCAACTTCTGAGATTTTAGGCTCGTTCAGACGAACTGCTCTGAATATCGCACAGGATTAATGATTCCAGAGCCTCCACCATGAACATGAACCAATAAACTCAATATCTTATGGCAATCATTCAGCAAGCAGTAGCCAGAGCAATTTCCAGTACACCACCCCAGCTTAATCACAGTAATAATTAGCACCTGTGCATCTTTAGAGTCAGTCACTGTGTTGCACCTGTGCTGCAGATAGGAGATCTGAACACATGCACTGTTACTGACTTGTAAAAACCCTCCTTCAACTGCTACTAATACAAAGTACACTAAAAAATATTGTGATTCTGAACTGGTGCCTCTGGTCCATTCACCCAACACACATCACGGTCAGTGTCTCCTCTCAGCTCTCTATGAGTGTGCCTCTATGTCAGTGTCTCCTCTCGGCTCTCTATGAGTGTGCCTCTATGTCAGTGTCTCCTCTCGGCTCTCTATGTGTGTGCCTCTATGTCAGTGTCTCCTCTCGGCTCTCTATGTGTGTGCCTCTATGTCAGTGTCTCCTCTCGGCTCTCTATGTGTGTGCCTCTATGTCAGTGTCTCCTCTCGGCTCTCTATGTGTGTGCCTCTATGTCAGTGTCTCCTCTCGGCTCTCTATGTGTGTGCCTCTATGTCAGTGTCTCCTCTCGGCTCTCTATGAGTGTGCCTCTATGTCAGTGTCTCCTCTCGGCTCTCTATGTGTGTGCCTCTGTGTCAGTGTCTCCTCTCGGCTCTCTATGTGTGTGCCTCTGTGTCAGTGTCTCCACTCGGCTCTCTATGTGTGTGCCTCTGTGTCAGTGTCTCCTCTCAGCTCTCTATGAGTGTGCCTCTGTGTCAGTGTCTCCTCTCGGCTCTCTATGTGTGTGCCTCTGTGTCAGTGTCTCCTCTCGGCTCTCTATGTGTGTGCCTCTGTGTCAGTGTCTCCTCTCGGCTCTCTATGTGTGTGCCTCTGTGTCAGTGTCTCCTCTCGGCTCTCTATGTGTGTGCCTCTATGTCAGTGTCTCCTCTCGGCTCTCTATGTGTGTGCCTCTATGTCAGTGTCTCCTCTCGGCTCTCTCTGTGTGTGCCTCTATGTCAGTGTCTCCTCTCGGCTCTCTATGTGTGTGTGCCTCTATGTCAGTGTCTCCTCTCGGCTCTCTATGTGTGTGCCTCTATGTCAGTGTCTCCTCTCGGCTCTCTATGAGTGTGCCTCTATGTCAGTGTCTCCTCTCGGCTCTCTATGAGTGTGCCTCTATGTCAGTGTCTCCTCTCGGCTCTCTATGAGTGTGCCTCTATGTCAGTGTCTCCTCTCGGCTCTCTATGTGTGTGCCTCTATGTCAGTGTCTCCTCTCGGCTCTCTATGTGTGTGCCTCTATGTCAGTGTCTCCTCTCGGCTCTCTATGTGTGTGCCTCTATGTCAGTGTCTCCTCTCGGCTCTCTATGTGTGTGCCTCTGTGTCAGTGTCTCCTCTCGGCTCTCTATGAGTGTGCCTCTGTGTCAGTGTCTCCTCTCAGCTCTCTATGTGTGTGCCTCTGTGTCAGTGTCTCCTCTCGGCTCTCTATGTGTGTGCCTCTATGTCAGTGTCTCCTCTCGGCTCTCTATGTCAGTGTCTCCTCTCAGCTATCCATGTGTGTGCCTCTATGTCAGTGTCTCCTCTCGGCTCTCTATGTCAGTGTCTCCTCTCGGCTCTCTATGTCAGTGTCTCCTCTCAGCTATCCATGTGTGTGCCTCTATGTCAGTGTCTCCTCTCGGCTCTCTATGTCAGTGTCTCCTCTCAGCTCTCTATGTGTGTGCCTCTATGTCAGTGTTGGCTAACCTGAGACACTGCAGGTGTTGTGAAACTACAAGTCCCAGCATGCTTTGCCAATATATAGCAGCATATTGCTGGAAGGGTATGCTGGGACTTGTAGTTTCACAACACCTGGAGTGTCACAGGTTAGCCAACACTATTCTATGTGCTAATGTCACATCAAAGTCCACCCTCCAAACACTTTAATACAACCACTTCAAGCTAAATAAACGCTGAAATTGTCTTCACTGTGCTCATATAACACATGGCACACGGTGCTCCGCTCATATTACACAGAGGACACAGTGTTCCGTTCGTATTACACAGAGGACACGGTGCTCCGCTCATATTACACCAGGGACACGGTGCTCCGCTCATACTACACCCGGGACACGGTGCTCCGCTCATATTACACCCAGCACATGGTGCTCCGCTCATATTACACCAGGGACACGGTGCTCCACTCATATTACACCCAGCACACGGTGCTCTGCTCATATTACACCCGGGACACGGTGCTCCGCTCATACTACACCCGGGACACAGTGCTCCGCTCATATTACACCCGGCACACGGTGTTCCTCTCATATTACACCCGGGACACGATGCTCTGCTCATATTACACCTGGTACACGGTGTTCCGCTCATATTACACTCGGGACACGATGCTCCGCTCATATTACCCCTTAGATTGTACGCTCCTCCGAGCAGGGCCTCCTCTCCTTCTGTTCTCCACCACCTTAACTCTGCTCTCCAGCTCCTTGTCTCCTCCGTGAGGTCCTCCGGCCCCTGTCTCTGCTCCGCTGGGGGCTCTCACCTCTAATCTAGCTGTTCATTGAGCTTCTGAGTTACTGTGATTTCTGTTAACTGTACTGTGCTGTCTCACCCTGTATCGTGTTTCTGTCTGTCCCTGTACGGCGCTACGGATACCTAGTGGCGCCCTATAAATAAAAATTAATAATAATAATAATAATAATATTACACATGGGACACGGTGCACTGCTCATATTACACCCGGGACACGGTGCACTGCTCATATTACACCCGGGACACGGTGCTCCGCATATTACACCCGGGACACGATGCTCTGCTCATATTACACAGGGGACACGGTGCTCCACTCATATTACACCTGGGATATAGTGCGCCGCTCATATTACACCCAGCACATGGTGCTCCGCTCATATTACACCCGGGACACGGGGCTCTGCTAAAATAACACCCGGCATATAGTGCTCCGCTCATATTACACCCGGGACACGGTGCTCCGCTCATATTACACCCGGCACACGGTGCTCCGCTCATATTACACCCGGCACACGGTGCTCCGCTCATATTACACCCGGGACACGGTGCTCCGCTCATATTACACCCGGGACACGGTGCTCCGCTCATATTACACCCGGGACACGGTGTTCTGCTCATATTACACCCGGGACACGATGCTCCGGTCATATTACACCCGGTACACGGTGTTCCGCTCATATTACACCCAGCACACGATGTTCCTCTCATATTACACCCGGGACACGATGCTCTGCTCATATTACACCCGGTACACGGTGTTCCGCTCATATTACACTCGGGACACGATGCTCCGCTCATATTACACCCGGGACACGATGCTCCGCTCATATTACACCCGGGACACGCTGCTCCGCTCATATTACACCCGGGACACGGTGATCCGCATATTACACCCGGGACACGATGCTCCGCTCATATTACAACCGGCACACCATGCTCTGCTCATATTACACAAGGGACACGGTGCTCCGCTCACATTACACCTGGGATATAGTGCGCCGCTCATATTACACCCAGCACATGGTGCTCCGCTCATATTACACCCGGGACACGGTGCTCCGCTAAAATTACACCCGGGATATAGTGCTCCGCTCATATTACAACCAGCACATGGTGCTCCGCTCATATTACACCCGGGATATAGTGCTCCGCTCATATTACACCCAGCACATGGTGCTCCGCTTATATTACACATGGGACACGGTGCTCCGCTCATATTACACCTGGGACACGGTGCTCTACTCAAATAACACCCGGCATATAGTGCTCCGCTCATATTACACCCAGTACACGGTGCTCCGCTCATATTACACCCGGAATATAGTGCTCTGCTCATATTACACACGGGACACAGTGTTTCGCTCATATTACAGCAGGGACACGGTGCTCCGCTCATATTACACCCGGGACACGGTGCTCCGCTCATATTACACCCGGGACACGGGGCTCCGCTCATATTACACCCGGCACACGGTGCTCCGCTCATATTACACTATGGACACGGTGCTCCGCTCATACTACACCCGGGAAACGGTGCTCTGCTCATATTACACAGAGGACACAGTGTTCAGCTCATACTACACCCGGGACACGGTGCTCTGCTCATATTGCACCCGGCACACGGTGCTCCGCTCATATTACATCCAGCACACGGTGCTCCGCTCATATTACACCAGGGACACGGTGCTCCGCTCATATTACACCCAGCACACAGTGCTCCGCTCATATTACACCCGGGACACTATGCTCCGCTCATATTACACCCGGGACACTATGCTCCGCTCATATTACACCCGGGATATGGTGCTCTGCTCATATTACACCCGGCACAGGGTGTTCCGCTCATATTACACCCGGGACGCGATGCTCCGCTCATATTACACCCGGGACACGGTGTTCCACTCATATTACACCAGGCACACGGTGCACATATTATACCTGGACACATTATCATAATTTTTTTAGTTATAAAGTGATCGTCATGCAGAAAACAAATCATACCTAGAAATAGAATGAGGCATAAGAGGCTGGTGGTGAAGGAGCAGAGGGTAGAGAGGGCCCTAGTCCTGACAGCTTACAATCTACAGATAGCCAATAGTTTGTCTGGTGTTTTCCTCTGGGCTCCCCATGTACACGCACATCAGGTTAGGGATCAATGAATTTTAAGCCTTCAGCACTTTTCATCATGTCCGCAGTCTGTAATCATATAATTACTGCTAGGCAGGTAAGTACATTTATGTAACACAATGAGTGTCACTGAGAACCCCTATAGGTGATAATAACAGATGTACTGTTGGGCTGTTTATCTCTGTGGTTGTTGTGCAGAGGGGACTTTACATTGTGTCCTTGTTAGTCTGCTGACCGCTGTGTCAGGCACTGGAAACATCGCAGATCAGACCACATTATACTGGAAATAGTAACAGCACAGACTGGATGACCTCTCCCCGTCCCCACCTCGAACCCACAGCCTGGAAGACGGGACAGTTACAGAGTTACCTCCTATAACACCTGAGCACAGCACTCTGGGTATGGGGTGTACAGGGAAGCTGGATACTTGTAGCAATAAAAGTTTTGGTGTCTCTGATACAGGAGATATTGTGGGGTAGGTGGATGTGGGTGTGAGGTCCGGATAGTGGGTGATACAGTCACAGGGAGTGCACCATTAGAAGTTATAATTATCTATTCAGGAGCCTCGTTCACTTCCTCATTACAGTCCTGGCAGATTGGAATCATTTATCCTGAAAGCTGAATTATCTTACGAAGCGACAGAGGAGATTCCTAAAGTCTTTCACTAAGTATTATATTATGTTATATATATGGAAAATGTGAGCTGCAATATGACTTGTGTATGTTAAGTTACAGGTTTCTTAATATCAAACAGCTGTGTAAAATTGCGGCTGCATACTAGGTACGCCAGTAATCATCATCAACTTACAGCTGTCGCCAGCACTCACGCCATGGTCTGGGTACAAGTAATCCAGGGAAAGGAAGAGCGCTGTGTCACCTCTGCAAATCCCACAACCAGCACCAGGCTGCATCCCATTAAGTGTAGAACAATACCAATTCTCAAAAATGAAATCCTTTTTGTGCAGATATAAATGCTGGTAATACCCCTGTAGCCATGTGCCTCATCGAAATAATTCTGTTGCACAAAACGATATGGTGTGTCGAAGTCAGCAAATTGGATAAAGTCATTTCAATTAAAGTCTAGCAAACTTGGTTGTCTTTGTCTGAAAAGATGCGTACGGTACGCTATGACGTACAAGGGCACGCTACGGCGTGAAAGGGCGTACGCATCCACTACACGTGGCAGCAACAGTAATTGGTCTTTTACCATACATTCGCACAAACACGCATACTTATAAAATAGTACACATTAATGGTAGTTGCAACACATAGTCAGTTATGTCGAAATATAGTAGTATTTATATGTTATATCAGAGTTACATGCATATTAGTGAAATACACAGAACGGGTTAAAGGAATAACATCATGAGTGGTATCATAATGAACCTTGTTACATATCCTACTGTTTGGTGCGCTCTGCGAGGGAATCGCAGAGTGCATACGCAAGTTATGAATGATAGGGAATTATGAACTACTTAAGACCAAGGAATTCTGGCGGGAAGAGCAGAGCATACCCCCTGCAGAGATGACCCCCTCCTTTGGATTCCTTAGGATGAACCAGCCAATGATTGACGACCCCTTGGACATTCCTGAGACCCGGACCAATAGATGCAAGCCATACCATCTTCATTGTATTACTGTACTTGATTGTGTATATAAGCAGCAGCTTGTGATCCAGAGTGCAGACTTCTTGTCCCCAGACTTCAGGATTGAATGACTGCACTGGATCCAGAGCGCCTGCGTTAAGTAACGGCTGTATTTACTATTACATCGCTTGAGCATATTTTTTCCACTTATTACGAATAAATCTTTGTGCGTTGGAAACACAAATCGAGGTTCGACAATCGTTATTGGTTAGCGACAATACGCACATTACAATTTGGGGGCTCGTGAGCTTTGGAGGTTTCGTTGCCGATGATACGCAAGACCAACGGATTTCGGTTCCTCAACAAAGGGTGGAGACGCGTCATAAACGGGTAAGAACGCATTGTGTTCAAAACCTGAATTTTACTCTGTGTTGTGAAACCGAATGTCCGTTTTGCATTATCTAGGGCACGCTAACTAGAACCTAGGGACAAAAGAGAAAACTGTTTCTTTTTTCTGTCATTGTGCGTTTTAACTGTATTGCATTGTTTAGCGTATGTGTACTTCCTGCTGTGCGTACGCGAACTTCCGGTAAACTTGCCACGTGGTTAAACAATCGTTTTGATAGTTATTATACATGCATAGTATAATTACTTGTGAAAGCCTCTGAGACATTATTACTATTGTTGGGAACTTTTGATTTTCTGCGCAGAAAAGGTGTATAGTGTGTGATGTTGTAACGTAGATACACTGTTTTATTGTTGAGGTGCTCAGTTGCTGTCTGACGAGGCGGATTGCCCAACTGAAGGACGGTATACAGGGCAGGTATACCGAATGCGAAAACTGGGTTTTCGCAAAGCGCTACCAATAGATCGCAAGGTTTGCTAATAATTAGTATTGGTAGGCAGTGCGATCCGGTCGCACCGTTAGTGCGAATTGGTGAAGCAGCTAGGAGGAATTATACTGGAAAGGCAGGTTGATTGTATCGACTTTGTGCTCCCAGCGATAATAAACTCAGCAGATTTTGTGGTTTAGCCAGGGTATCGAGGAGCTGATAGCCCTTGGGGCCCACAGTGATATTTCTGTATTAGGGATCCTCGCCAGGGGCGAGAAAAGCGAGTGAACGCGGCTAAAGGAAATACGTTCACCGAGGATTATAGATCTCTAGCGGTGAGTATAGCAACAGAGTTGAAATTATTAGGTGGAAAGAACAGAGCATTGCGGTGTGTCTGTATTTCACATTTGGCCGGAAGGAACAGAGCATTGCGGTGTGTCTGTGTTCCGGGTAGAAGGTATATTGTTCAACATGGGTGCTAAGCATACGCTAGAGATGGTCAGTGTACTGCCTAAGGAAGGCCCTATTGGTTCAGCGAGGTTTCTCATGTGTAAGAAGTATGGTGCATATGCAACTGTGTATTGTGACACGTGGGTCGGGATGACCAAAGCTTGTGATAGGCCTTTCCCAACAATAGGGAGTTTTAATGCAGAGGTACTGAATACTGTAAAAGATAAAATATGGTTGATCAAGTCAACGAAAAAGAGAAATAGACATAATGATTGTTTAAAATTGTGGCAAATGGAAGGTAACACGTGGCAGAGCAGCGAATGCAAACCGGAAATAGGCGTGGCGAAAAGCGCGCGCAAGGCGGATATAACCATTGAGAAGCGTGGCGAACTCAGCGCAAGCGCGCCCCCGCCACCTTATGTGGCGGGAGGGGTAAGTACAGCCGTTGTTAAAACTGAAAATAGAAAAATTACTAAGTTGTACCCTGTTTTAAATCAGTTTCAATCAAGTGTATCTGAAAACGAAGATGAACCCACTGTGATTTCGGCCATTGCCCATGCTGTTAATGTACTAGAGGCTCAGCGCAAGTATGAGAAAATGGCTGAGATAGGTGAGAGTAGCGTGATCACTAGGAGTGAAAGTGTTCTAAATCTAGGGCCTGTAAATCCTGTAGCGTCCCCTGAAGTTAGTGTACCAGAGGGTGTGTTCCCGGTCCGCACAATATCAGTTCCCAATGGGAAACCAGATAAGGATGGTATAGTTCCTTTAAGAAATGTTACAATGCATTGTCCCTGGACTAGATCAGAATTACGTTCCATTATGACTGAATTCCCAGATCCTAGAAAAGAGTTAGCTAAATGTCAGAAATTTGTTAAAGACTTAGGGAATGCTCATGAACCAACCAGTAAGGATTGGCGGGTAGTGTTGAGGGCGTGTCTTCCTCCCAATACTAACATACAAAAATTTATTGGAGATTGTTTGTTGGAGGAAGATGACACCCTGACTGATGAGATTAACCAACGGAATATAGAACAAATTGTCAAACACTTAGCCATCTGTTTTCCAGTAGTAGTAAATTGGAGTAAGATTTTCACCATTAAACAAAAAGATAGTGAAACTGCCTCAGATTACTTTGCTAGAGCTATAACAGCGATTGCACGATTTACTGGGATATCCAACATAAGTGAGGACCCACATCACAGAGAGGTAGCTGTAGGGGTACTGATGGATGGCCTTAGGGAAAATTTAAAGACGAGAGTACAAACCACATTACCTAATTGGAGAGGCGTCACGGTAGACTTCCTTAGGGAGTCTGCTGTGGAGCATGACAAGAACCTTTTTAGAAAAAGGGAAGAGAAAAGTGATAGGTTAATGACGGTAAGTATACAGGCTCTAGAAGGGGTGCATACACGACCACCAGCATACAACCCATATAACAGGAAACCTAAAGTGATCAGGTGTTTCAACTGTAACGAGGAAGGACATTACGTTAGAGATTGTAATAAAGAAAGACCCAATACACATAAGGGTGGGTCACATAGATATCCTCCAAGAAAGGATTCACATAGACTAGAAGACTCACATCTACCCGCACATATTACGGCAGCAAATGCTGCGCGGGAAATCAATAGTCAGCGCTAGGGGTCAGGTCATACCTGTAGTCTACAGCCAGTGAGGTTAACTGAGAGTCAGAGTGAAGAACCAACAATGATAGTTGACATAGCTGGCAGGAAACAAACTTTTCTTGTAGATACAGGGGCGGCCCGATCTGTGATAACCTCTCCTTTCAATCTACAGGTGACCAGCAAAACTATTCCAGCTATGGGGGTGACGGGAAAAGTGTTACATTATCCTCTAACTAAACCCGCCGAAGTTACTATCGGGCCTCTGCATACTAAGCATTCGTTTCTCTTGGCTGCAGCGGCTCCTACTAACTTGCTAGGGAGAGACTTGTTATGTAAAATGGGATGTGTCATATACTGTACTTCAGATGGTGTGTTCCTAGATATACCCGAGAAGGTTGCACATGAGGTACAGGACATATTGGACACCCCTCCAAGGTTAATGTTACACTCTCCTGTTATAGAACAAAGTCCATCTCAAGTAAAGGGGATGTTGCTGGAAATACCAGGTTCCCTATGGACCAGAGATGGACAGGACACTGGACTGATGGCAAACGTAGCCCCTGTCATGGTCAATCTAAAAAGTGGTAGGATAGCTCCAAAAATCCCACAGTATCCATTAAAACCAGAGGTGGAACTAGGGGTATATCCTGTTATTGAGAGGCTGTTACAACAAGGGATTTTAATTCGTACAGCCAGTACAGCAAATAGTCCCATTTTCCCTGTGAAGAAGAGTGGGGGGAGGGGCTATAGATTAGTCCAGGACTTAAGGGGAATTAACAAAGTTGTTGAGAGCCAATTCCCCGTAGTGCCGAATCCAGCTGTCATCCTCATGCAGATTCCACCGTCTGCCAGTCATTTTACTGTCATTGATCTATGTTCTGCTTTCTTTTCAGTCCCTCTTCACCCTGACTGCCAATACCTTTTTGCATTCTCCTACAGGGGAGTGCAATACACATGGACCAGACTACCCCAGGGGTTCATTGACAGCCCCAGTATTTTCTCCCAAGCCTTACATGACTGTTTGCAATCCTTTCAACCCCACAATGGGTCTGTTCTAATTCAATATGTGGACGATTTGTTGTTGTGCTCTGATTCTTTTATGTCATGTTTACATGATACTAAATTGTTGTTGCTTCATCTTTCACAAACAGGGCACAAGGTGGCAAAGGATAAATTACAGCCATGTCAGACTAAGGTCAAATACTTAGGACACTGCCTCACTAAGGGGCTAAGACACCTGACAACCGACAGAATTGAGGCCATACAACACATGACCCTGCCGCAGAGCCAGAAGCAGATTCGTACTTTCTTGGGGATGTGTGGATACTGTAGGTCCTGGATCCCAGGTTTTTCTATTCTAGCATTACCATTGCAGGAGCTAGTCTCTTCCTCAAAACCAGAACGTGTCGTACACACAGAAGAGTCAGAGCAAGCGTTCTTTAATCTTAAAGATAGTCTGACAAGAGCACCTGCATTGGGAATACCTGATTATGAAAAGCCTTTTGAGCTATTTTGTACAGAAGCTGATGGCTGTGCAGCAGGTGTCCTCACACAGAAACATGGTGACGCTAGCAGACCGGTAGCATACTACAGTGCACAATTAGACAATGTGGCAAGGTCACTCCCAACATGTCTTAGAAGTGTAGCAGCAACGGCCCTTCTAGTAAGTAAGAGTGAGGATGTAGTATTAGGACATAATTCAACCATCTATACACCCCATGCTGTATCAGCTCTGTTAAATTCAGCCCAAACCAGACATGTTTCTTCAGCTAGATTCACAAAGTGGGAACTAGCCCTGATGGCCCCCTCAAACATCACCATCAAACGATGTAGCACCCTAAATCCAGCTACATACCTTCCGTATGTGTCTCAAGAGACACAAAGGGTGGGAGGTGAGGAGACCCTGGTTGATGATGAGTTAGGCAAGAATACTGACACGCATGACTGTATGGAACACCTGAATCAGACCTTTACTGCAAGGCCCGACATACGTGACACCCCCTTAGAAAATGTAGATTTTACGTTTTATACAGACGGAAGTTGCCATAGACAGACAGAGACAGGAGAGCTATGTACTGGTTACGCTGTTGTAGACGATCAGGATGTGGTAGAAGCTGAACCCCTTGGTCCACCTCACTCAGCCCAGGTGGCGGAACTAGTAGCACTAAGGAGAGCGTGTGAATTGGCAGAGGGTAAATCAGCCAACATATATACTGACTCTAGGTACGCCTTCGGGGTAGTGCATGATTTTGGGGCCCTTTGGCGTCTTAGAAACTTTACGACAGCAGCAGGTACACCAGTGGCACACTCACAACACATAAAAGGACTTCTGACAGCGATACAGTTACCCAGAACAGTAGCCGTCATAAAGTGCAAAGCCCATACCTTTGAAGAAGACCCAGTGTCATTGGGCAACAACAGGGCAGACGAAGCTGCTAAATGGGCAGCTGGGCAACCTATGACTGTATCGACCGAGACTATGATGGTTTTTCAGACATTAGACACGCAGAAATTAATTGAAATGCAAGATTTGTGTTCCCTGCAGGAGAAGGCGGTCTGGAAGGCGAAGGGATGTGGCCAAGAGTCCTCAGGACTCTGGAGGGATGGACAAGGTAAGCCTGTAGCTCCCCGAACATACTATCCAAGCCTGGCTGAAGCAGCACACGGCCTGACTCACCTGGGTAAAGAAGGTATGTGCAAACTGGTGAGAGCATACTGGTGTGCTCCCGGATTTTCCTCTCAAGCTGGTAAGAAAGCAATGTCATGTCTTACTTGTTTGAGGAAAAATGTTGGGAAAACTATTCCAACTGAGCCATCCCACATCCCTCCTACAGACGGACCTTTTCAGGTAATACAAATTGACTATATCCAACTACCACCGTGCAGGAATCTAAAGTATGTGTTAGTGTGTATTGATGTGTTTTCCGGTTGGGTAGAAGCATATCCGGCAGCCACTAATACTGCTGTGTTCACTGCAAAGAAAATTGTACAAGACTTTGTGTGTAGGTTCGGTATCCCTAGAATCATTGAAAGTGATAGGGGTACCCATTTTACTGGTGATGTCTTCCAAAATATGTGTAAACTCATGGGAATCAGTAGCAGACTTCACACCCCTTACCGACCACAAGCCAGTGGTAAGGTGGAGAGAGTAAACGGTACTATCAAGAACAAACTAGGTAAGATAATGGCTGAAACTGGGTTGGCATGGCCTGAGGCTTTGCCGTTGGTCCTCCACAGAATTCGAACCACTCCTAGACCTCCTCTTAATCTGTCCCCCTTTGAGATACTGTTCGGACGACAACCTCATTTGATCGTGAGTCCACAAGACGACTTAAAGTGTAATAATGAAGTGACTGTACAATATCTTATAAGAATGAGTAGACAGCTGAAACAACAACAACAAAAACTAAAAATGCTGTCACCTGGTATGCCAGAAACGAACTGTCATGATGTTGAACCTGGAGACTATGTTATGATCCGCAATTTCTTACGTTCAGGTTGTTTAACAGACCGTTGGGAAGGCCCGTACCAAGTGCTGCTGACCAGTACTACATCACTGAAGGTTGCAGAGAGAGACACTTGGGTCCATTCCACCCACTGCAGGAGAGTCCATAATCCGGAGAAAGTGCAAGACAAGACTCAGACCGACGACATAGAGCTGTCACTTGTGAGCCTGTTCCGGGAGACCTAAAGCCTGCAGTTAAGACACCTGAACCAGAGACGTTGCCTCAGAACTATCTTTCCAGCGATGGAGTGGCGGTTTTTGTTTTTCTTTTGTTCCAGGATTTTCCTTGTTTTTACTTTTTCTAGGACATTCTATTTTTGTGAAGGAGAATGGAGGATGGAGGAGAGTTCTGGGAGTGATACGGATGAAATGGAGGCCGAAGAAAAGTTAATAGGATATCCTGAGCAGCCCATTATCAAACTTGGTCCAGGGGTTATGAAAAGGTCTGCTAGCTCAGGAACTCGGAGGCAGTGTGAGGGGCTATTGTCTGATGAGTATTGTATCTGCAAGTTCTGCAACTCCCTAGTTGACGAGAGATGCATCCAACGATGCCAGTCCCCCAGTACTCTGAATATAGGCGGGCATCCTTTGGAGGATTATCACTCCCTGGTGGGTAAGGTGCTAAACCAAACTGAGTGTTGGGTGTGCTCTCACGTGCCTCAAGGGCAGCATAACATAGGACTAGTGCCATTCCCGCTAAACATATCCGAAGTACTCGAATTAAGGGGTGGGAGGCCCATAGAAGGGAGGTACAATAACACTAGGTCCCCTAGTCTGACGCTTCGACAATACTCCATAGGCAGATCTTTGCTGTGCCTAAACATATCTCATGCAAAGCGCCTGGAGAATTGGGAGGCTGACCTATCAGATCAGACAATGGCTCGCCACACTCATTTTAGAGAGAGACTCACAAGGTCACTACTAGGCAGGAATGCTGATGGAAGTCACAAGTTAGGGCGCATAACCAAACATAAGAAGGTATCTATTGGAAAAGTCTCTACAGATAAATGTGAAAATATCATTAATGCCGACACGTGTCTAGAGCAGATGGAGACACTAGGCATGGGTAGTTTTATCAAAACTCTGTGTGATATAATTCATGGGCATACTGTTCCTTATGTTCTCCCTGATGATGTGTATTTTGTTTGTGGGAGGAAAGCTTATTCCTGGGTGACTCCGAGTTCCAAGGGCTTGTGTTTCTTAGCTAAACTGGTTCCTGAAATCATGACTATTACTCATGAAGAAATGGTAGATATTCACAAGACTACATCACCACCATACATACACACACAGTATGAACACCGTGGCAAGAGAAATATGATTCCTGGTGAGGAACCCATAGCTACAAAATTGATTAGTGAAACTGCTGGTTTCCAAGTTATGGTTGCTCTAGATCTCACCAGGACCGCTCGGGGAACATTAAACTTTAAATATATCCAAGACCTAGCTAAATTAATAGATAATATCACCGAGATGTATGATGACACTTTCAGGTATACTGGAAGGGAGCTACAAGCGTACAAGAAGGAGTTGGTGCAACATAGACTGGTACTAAATTATCTCACCTCTATTACTGGTGGGTACTGTGTGACACTGGCCACCCAGTTCGGTGTCAAATGTTGCACGTACATTACTAATAATACGGAAGACCCTAAAGAGGTTATAGACCGGAAGATGGATGAAATTTTGCAGCTGAAATGGGAATTTCGAAAGAGCCATAATTCTTCGTTATATGAGGTCGGGGAAAAGGTGGCGGGTTGGTTCTCATGGTTGAACCCAGCAAAATGGTTCTCCGGTCTGGGGAAGTGGGTACAGGAAATGATTGCGAGTGTAGGTAAGCTCCTTCTCCTTATACTGGGTGTCATCTTAGCAATTGGTTTAGTTGTCAAATGTGTTCCTACTGTGTTGAAGTGTGGAAAACGGTCTCATAAGAGTAACACTGAGAAAGAGACTGAAAGGGTGGTACCAGATACCGAGATCATGGTCTGTGAAGAAGTATTGTATAATCCTGAACTTGAAACGGTGATTGGGTGATAGTTTATTACACTATCAAAGGGTGGAACTGTCGAAGTCAGCAAATTGGATAAAGTCATTTCAATTAAAGTCTAGCAAACTTGGTTGTCTTTGTCTGAAAAGATGCGTACGGTACGCTATGACGTACAAGGGCACGCTACGGCGTGAAAGGGCGTACTCATCCACTACACGTGGCAGCAACAGTAATTGGTCTTTTACCATACATTCGCACAAACACGCATACTTATAAAATAGTACACATTATTGGTAGTTGCAACACATAGTCAGTTATGTCGAAATATAGTAGTATTTATATGTTATATCAGAGTTACATGCATATTAGTGAAATACACAGAACGGGTTAAAGGAATAACATCATGAGTGGTATCATAATGAACCTTGTTACATATCCTACTGTTTGGTGCGCTCTGCGAGGGAATCGCAGAGTGCATACGCAAGTTATGAATGATAGGGAATTATGAACTACTTAAGACCAAGGAATTCTGGCGGGAAGAGCAGAGCATACCCCCTGCAGAGATGACCCCCTCCTTTGGATTCCTTAGGATGAACCAGCCAATGATTGACGACCCCTTGGACATTCCTGAGACCCGGACCAATAGATGCAAGCCATACCATCTTCATTGTATTACTGTACTTGATTGTGTATATAAGCAGCAGCTTGTGATCCAGAGTGCAGACTTCTTGTCCCCAGACTTCAGGATTGAATGACTGCACTGGATCCAGAGCGCCTGCGTTAAGTAACGGCTGTATTTACTATTACATCGCTTGAGCATATTTTTTCCACTTATTACGAATAAATCTTTGTGCGTTGGAAACACAAATCGAGGTTCGACAATCGTTATTGGTTAGCGACAATACGCACATTACAGGTGTTTCTGCAGTGTGGTACAGGAATGAACTAATCTGTGCTCAGCAAGCAGATCCCGCAGTCCACTAAGTGCGTTTTTGCAGGTATCCGCCCATTGTGCCTCTCTACACTTATCCCCACTCTGCCCAACTCCTCACATTGGTTGATGCTAAAGTTTGTACTAATCCGCCAAGCACCTCCGTATTGGCACACGAGCAGTGGGCAGCATGGTGGTGTAGTGGTTGGCACTTCTGCCTTACCGCACTGGGTCATGAGTTCAATTCCCGACCATGGCCTTATCTGTGTGGAGTTTGTATGTTCTCCCTGTGTTTGCGTGGGTTTCCTCCGGGTGCTCTAGTTTCCTCCCACACTCCAAAAACATACTGGTAGGTTAATTGACTGCTATTAAATTGAACTTAGTCTCTGTCTCTATCTGTGTGTGTGTGAGGGAGACACTCCTGAGGAACACCTCGGAGGGTCCCCTAAAAAGAGAGGAAAGGTTCTCACCTGATTCCGAGGGCCGCCATGGACGGGGTCCGTCAGATGGTAGAGACTTCCGGGACAGTCACGGTCCCCCTGTGGATGAGAGGAACAGAGGCACGTATACAACGGGGGAGAGGAAGGGGCTGTCCTGGGTGCCACCTAGGAGCAGAGGGTTACTCAGCTCCGCTTGACGACTCCCTGTTTTTTTCTGGCCAAGCCACACGGGGCTACAAGAGCTCGGGGTAGAGAACGTTCTCACCCGAGCTTCCTACTCACCACTGGGGAGGGCCACCCGAACGTCGGTACAAGACTCACTCTGCCGGCAGGGCGCCGCGGGGTATCACAGTCCCCACCCGGAACCGTCAGTACACGGAGCGCGGGCGGACTCCGTCCTACCCCCCGAGACACCGTCTGCCCTGGGACCGCCAGACAACCTTGCAGGAACCCAGATCAGACACCCAAATGGAACCACGGACGACCGTGGAAAACCCCGGCGCTCACAGGGGCAGGGCTGCACTACCCCAGTGGAACCGTGGAATGCCCCGAACGCCCCAGACGCTCAAAGGGGCTGTGTTACACTACTCCCAAGGCACCGAGGCAAACCCTGGCCTCCCCCAGTACGCGAAGGAGTAGTGCCACACTACCGCCCAAGGGCCCTGTTCCACCTCGAGTCTACACGGAGGGGAGGGTAAAGGGGATAGACAGCACTTACGGGATAGGGAGACCCTACACAGTCCGTCTCCCTGGGGTGGTACATAGCTCGTTCGAATTGCCCCTTCCAGGCCGTACGCACGGCCGGCGAACGGGTCAAGCACCACCCAGCGGTTTCTCCCACCACACCACCTTCCGACCCCTACGGAGAGAACACAATACACTACTACAAACCCCCGGGCCTGGATGCAGGGCCCAGGTACAGTACACTACCAAATACAACAGTACAATATCAAATGCAGCAGTACACTACCAAATGCAACAGTACAATAGACAGAATACGAGGTACACCAATCTGTATGTTCCTGCCCTTCTCTGCCACCTACGGGGGATTACTGAGAGAGGGGGCTAAGCCCGTTCCTAACTGGGTTCTAGTTGACTAAGGCCTGATGCTCTATCGACTAACAAAGGGCCTAGGGCCCTGGGGTTGAGGCAAGCTTCTACCTACTGAGGCCTAAAGCCGGGGACTACCTAAGGACCTTGTGCCCTGAAAGCTGACTAAGGACCTGGTGCCCTGCGGGGAGTAGCTACGGGCTTAGTGCCTTACGTGGGGGCCAATGCCTACCTAGCCGGGCCTACCTGAGGGCCTTGTGCCCTGACTACGAAGTAAGGGCCTTGTGCCCTGATGGGGGTACAGTGCCTGACTGTTTACCTACTGTGCGCTACCTAGCTTAAGCACGGACCTAATGCCGAAGGGAGTAGGGCCTTGTGCCTGAGTGAAGAGAGGCGGATAGAATGCGGGCGTGGGCCCGGGAGAGGTGGTCCCCACTGGGGTCTTACCTGGTCTAAGTCCCCTGCTCGCTACGTCCGCGTAGCTCCTTTTCTGTCCTCTTAGCGCTGGCCGCCGGGACTCACCGCTTGCCTCCTGCTACGCTCTGTCTTTACCAGACAGGTTAGCTTGTAGTCCAGACAAGGGCTCTCTATCTGGACTTCCGCCGATGCCTTCTGTCTTCCACGTCGCTGGTGCAGGCCTTCTCTCCTGCAGCTCCGCCGACCACTGAACATGTAGGCGTGTCGCCCGCTGGTGACGTCATCGCGGCCGGGAGCCGTGATTGGCTCGCGGCCGCACAGCTTGTCTGCCGAGTGGAAGCACCACCCAGCGCTCCCCCGCTTCCACATGTCTGTGTGTTAGGGAAATTAGACTGTAAGCCCCAATGGGGCAGGGACTGATGTGAGTGAGTTCTCTGTACAGTGCTGCGGAATTAGTGGCGCTATATAAATAAATGGTGATGATGATGTGGTCCCCGATGCAGGGAGATGGGGAGGAGGGAACTGACCCTCTGCATCTGCCATGCATTATCTCCATGGACCGCGGTGCACAGCAGATCTATATATGTGTTCTGTATACAGAATGTCATTGACTTGTTTATTCTTATTGATATAGTGCGATCATACTGTGCACAGTAGTTCTGTATTATTCTGATCTTACAGACACTGCTCAGTGCCACTTCCCTGTTCTGACCGCTGGATGATGTAATTGTCAGAGTCTGTTCCTGTCCTGTATGTTTATACTAAGCTCACATTCACTCCTAGACCTGAGATGTAATGCACAGTATGGTTATTATACATCCAGAGGGACTTGTACAGTTATCTGGTATCAGTGGTCTTGTGGTTAGAGAGGTTCATCACGTTCAGCATATAGTCAGGGCCTGGTGGGGCTCAGTATCACCTCATGGTACCAGTGTGGGGGCCTGGTGGGGCTCAGTATCACCTCATGGTACCAGTGTGGGGGCCTGGTGGGGCTCAGTATCACCTCATGGTACCAGTGTGGGGGCCTGGTGGGGCTCAGTATCACCTCATGGTACCAGTGTGGGGGCCTGGTGGGGCTCAGTATCACCTCATGGTACCAGTGTGGGGGCCTAGAGGGGCTCAGTATCACCACACGTGGGGGCCTGGTGGGGCTCAGTATCACCTCATGGTACCAGTGTGGGGGTCTAGAGGGGCTCAGTATCACCACACGTGGGGGCCTGGTGGGGCTCAGTATCACCTCATGGTACCAGTGTGGGGGCCTGGTGGGGCTCAGTAACATGTACCTGTGTCTTCTATACAATGCTCAGTGTAGATAATATACATGTATAATATCACAGGGTCACTGTGGGGGTGACATAGAGGAGTGGGTGGGGCTCTGTATATAGTGGGCGGGGCTCTGTATAGAAGGGAGGGCTCTGTGTATAGTGGGCGGAGCTCTGTACAGAGGGGCGGGGCTCTGCAGGGTGAGTGTCACGCAGCAGCTGCCGGTCACCATGGTAACAGTCCCGTGATTTTTCCCCTCTCCCGGAAGCGGAAGTGGTAACCTTCCCCCTCTGGTCATGTGACGGAGAAGGGTTGTTGGTGTTACCGAGCTAGTCCTGACCGGACATGGGCTGCTGCTACAGCGGGGAGGCCGAGACCGGGAAGGGGGTGAGAGCCGGGCGAGGGGTGTGGGGGGTCCTGGGGGTGGTGCGGCGTGTGGGCTGTGGAGAGGAGAGAGTCCTGGTAGTGTGTAGTGTGTAGTGTGTAGTGTGTGGGTGTGGGGTTAGGTGTGGTCCTGGCAGTGTGTGTATATATATATTAGAGTGGGGGGAGGGAGGTGAGACTTTAGTTTGTTCTCGCCTGAATATTAAGTCTGAGTTTGCCCACACACAGTGTTACAGGCGGCTGATTAGGTTTCAGGGATCCAGCTGAATGTAGTGTGTAGTATTTGACCACCTGTATATCTGCATCCAGTGTGTACTTGTGCACTGACTGTACATGACAGGTCAGAGGTAGATATACAACTACATTTATATGGGCAGCACTGTAGCTGATATACTCAAACATGTGGAGAACATACAAACTCCACACAGATAAATCCATGGTTGGGAATTGAACGCGTGACCCCAGTGCTATAAGGCAGCAGTGCTAACCACCGAGCCACCGTGCTGCACACAGAATTAAATAAGGAAAATAATTTTGGTTTCATTATCTATCACACAGCTGCCATCTCTTCCCTCTGTTTATCAGAACTCTGCAGGCAGGTTAGAGTACATTGATCTTTGTACGACGTAGTAAAGTCTGTGTGTATTTCAGCTTGTATGGGCTTCCCTGATATCTGTATTGTGCACCAAACTTTATTTTTGCTCTCATCTTACCTCCTAGGACCAGGGTGAAAGAGAACATCTGTTACCCCCCAACCAAAACCTTCCCAACAGAACGCCAAATGGATCGGAACCCAATTCTACTAACAACCCAGCGGCTCGGACAGATGAACAGGCCCTGCTGTCACGTATCCTGGCCAGGACAGCACAGTATGTCTGACCCGAGCTCCTTCCTTCCACAGAACCACCCACACCTTTATCTGTGGGGGAAGTGGGCTGCTGCTTGTGTCTCTGAATATCTGACAAACTATATTGTAATTTGTAATCCTTTTCTCTTCATAGGAATATTATTGATGTATCGGCTGTAGAATCCCAGGGGATGGAACAGCATGAATGTATGGACAGGGCAAAGCAGTATAGGTAAGTCAGGGGCTGGAAGCAGTCGGGAACTTGTTTAATTTGGGTGATTTGTTTTTTATTTACAGGACTTTGTACATTACATTCAGGTCTCCTGTTCTCCTCATATCTTACTTTCCAGTACCAGACTAGCAAAACTCAGCAGTAATCTGACACACTGGAAGAAAGTGCCCCCTCTACCCTCGCTAACGGCCCAGCCACACCAAATACTTGCCAGCGACCCCGTGTCTTACGCAGATATACAGCAGGTAATGAGGGTGTATGGGTAGGGATCACTAACTCATCTCTAGTCTGTGGAAATAAACTCTCAATTTCTGGAACTGAGGACAAAGCAATTATTGGCAATTGACTGGTTATCATTAGTGGCAACAGCGTTTTTTTGTTGTTTTTTTTTTTAATCCTTTTTAAAACATTTTATTGCAAAACTGTAAGGGTTGTTGTAATTGTGTAAGATGACTAAGGGCTAGATTTACTAAGCTGCGGGTTTGAAAAAGTGGGGATGTTGCCTATAGCAACCAATCAGATTCTAGCTTTCATTTATTTAGTACTGTCTACAAAATGACAGCTAGAATCTGATTGGTTGCTATAGGCAACATCCCCACTTTTTCAATCCTGCAGCTTAGTAAATCTAGCCCTAAATCTCTTCATGGAGACCAGTGACACTTGCAGTGTATAAAACACATGATCTAATATACTAAGAGGAAGAGCCACATTGCAGAGTGATATCTGTAATACGTTTGGAATAATACATGTGTTTTCATGACATAAATGCAGATATATATGAAGGAGGGAGGGCTCAGGGTACTGTTCTGAAGATCTCTTTATATATGAACAGTTCTTAGTGTTTGAAGTAAAGAAATCGATCTGCAATAGCCGAAGTTTAAGGTTCCGGATTCTCCATGTAGTATGGTAGAATTTAGAAGCGCTGATTTGGGTGCCTGTTAATTCGCACTTCCGATCTGTTTCAGGTTTCAAAGATAGCAGCTTACGCCTTCAGTGCACTTTCACAGATCCGCGTGGATGCCAAGGAGGATCTCGTTGTACAGTTTGGGATTCCATAAAATCTCTGCGCTCCTTTCTCCCCTCTCTCCCACTGTCTTCTGGTTCCCTTGGAAGCACTCGTCTCCCCCTAACGCCCTGCACAGTCTCGCTGCGGACCCCTGTGTGCTCCTCCCGTCACCCCCAGGACATCGGACTCTCCTCCTGCGCTGGTCAATGTGTGTGCGGCTCTGCAGGATCTTGTACAGATCATGAGGTTTACTGATTAGCGAGAACGCACAGGGGTTAGTTAACCCTCTCCTGTCGGCCTCTTGCCAGTTGAAGCAACAGTAGATTTTGGTATAGATAGCTGGGTAGAGTGCTAAAAATAATGTAATAAAGTCATAATTTCACTGCACATATTGTCACAGATGCGTTCAGTGACCGAGACCCCAGAATTATTGGAGAAGGTTCTACGTGACGTGATGTCTGTGAGCATTCACTGTAATCTGATATTTCCCTGCCCCGGCGTTCCCATTCACTGACGTGGATACTGCACAAATCTGTTCCTGTCTAACCAGCACCTTCTGCTTTCCCCATAGCGTGGAGGCACTTCACCAATTGTGGTATCTTCCCATGTGGATCTATTATCTACATGCGCTGAAAGCAGCCATTGTGCATAGTATCGCTCGCCCAGCTACTGACATCACAATGGCTGCCTCCCCTGTGGGTGTATAATAGGTCCACTTTTTAAGTTTCATTACATCTTTCTGTGTTGCTTGTCTGCTATTACAGTGCCCTGAGATATTCACAGTAAACAAACTGTAACAGTTCACAAGGTTTAATCAACTGCCAAGTAAATCGAATGGATGAATCTGAATATTTTTGTTTCCTTTTATAAAAATCCGACATAATTGTATCTAATCAATGTAAGATGAACCGTTTGGAATTTATCCTTGGCATCCCTTCTGTTTTACCTTTTTTATTATTTCCTTATTTCCTGACACTGGAGATTAAATTTATTCCTCTGATTTCAGCGTGTCCTGTTTGTTCCTATCAGTCGCAGTCAGTGAGCGTAGAAGCAGCCGTCTCAGTAAGCACGATGGACCCTGACTTCCTGCCAGTGACACAGGGCTATGATGGGAGTGGGAAGTCAGTTCCAAGTTACATATAAAATAGGGGGGTGAGAGGAGAAAACTTACAATACAAATGAGAGGACATCCATTATTGGTTTTAATTGTCATCTTCCAGTTAAAAGGATGCCCGTGCTGGTTTTTAATTTTTGCTATTGCTTTGTGGTTGGAATAAACCATTTAAAAATATTATCACCTCTTCTGTTTCTTAGGACCAAGAAACTATGCAAAAGGTGGAATACACACTAGATTTGGCATAAAAGATATCTTATTTATTTTTTCTTAAACTTTTTGACTATCCTTCCTCTTCTCATTTTTGTAGTGAAATGCAATAAAAAATGTGCTTATAGCAGTAACTATGTGCTCTTGTACATGGAGTCCTAACGCAGTCTGTTGTGAGCTGCCCTCCATCCTCCCAGTTGAGTAATTGTCAGAGAGCCAGCTAACCTCACTCTACCAGGTAGAGGGGCAACACAGCCATGGGTGTTCACCCTCTAGGAGAGATCTGGCGTCAGATCTGGGTACACAACAGTGTGACAAGAGCTCACAATTAATATATATAATGAAACAGATGAGTAGTAAGGATGGCAGCAGTTTCAGTACAGGTTGTGTATATATAAAATACACATAAGATGGGGGTTATATTTTGCACAATTAACCTTTAAAACTAAACTGAGTAGAAAAGTGACTTTGTACTATACCAGGGTTGTCCGGCCCGCCTGTAAATGTGGCTCAGGGAAGCTAAAAGGTTGGACACCCCTGTACTATACCTCCTCTCCAGCTATTTTCTGGTTCCAGCCACCTGGGCTGCTGTCGCCACTATACCCTTTTCATTAAGCTGAGAGGGAGGATGGACACGGGCAGCCGGCTGGCACATTGGTGAGGATACCTCTGTGCTGGGAACCTTTGTACATTGTGATGTAGAGAAGAGTGTAAGCTCTGCTGGTGCATGAACTGATCTGAATGATTACACATTTGTAAAATTCTGCTTTCTTTCCTATCTAATGTCTCTATAAGACGGCAGTATGCCTGCATCACACACACACTGTATACAGCTGTCGGTCATTTGTAGTAACAGAGGGTCCAGTACAATTAGTATGCGCCAGTCATCCTCCCCCTACTCTACGTCAACATGCCGGGCGAATAAGCATCGCTAGGAGTATGATGCGTTGGTGGAGAGAGCTGCTTAGCTCAGTGATGGCTAACCAGTGACACTCCAGGTGTTGTGAAACTACAATCCCCAGCATGCTTTGCCAGCTATCAGCTAGTTATCTACTGGCAAAGCATGCTGGGGCTTGTAGTTTCACAACACCTGGAGTGTCAGGTTAGCCATCACTGGCTTAGCTGAAGGATTGGCGTATGGTAGGCTGTCCTTTTCTCTCTGCCAGATGAACAGTGCGTGTGTAGGGGGAGGAGGAGGAGTTCCCTGCAGTTCTGTCTGCTTTTCAGACGCAGTGTACACTGCAACAGCTTGAGTCTCAGTACGAGGGAAAGGGTGGAACACAGAGTTATGTAGGCGTGACTGAATAATTCAGATACTATGGGCATCTACCCACAAAAACTACCCTGTCGGATCAAGATGCAGGCGGAACACACGTCAAACAAGACTAAAAAAAGTGCGGCAGGCACTAGGTGGTGCAAGTAGTTGCAGGAACTGGTTGCAGCTTGGTAGGGTATTACGAGTGGGACGCAGCTGAGTTTGCATGCCACTCGTAATACCCTACCAAGCTGTGGCACACTCCCACTCTTTCATGTAAGTCTAAGACGTACATTGCGTCCGACTCTAAATGAAGCCCTTAGTCTTTATTGAAATCCCAGCTCCTTGTATATAAATATAACATCAATTATTTGCACTCAGGCAAGTAAAATTGTTTAGTAGAAAAATGGAAGAGATCTAGGAATGGTCTAAGCACATGTAAAGTTTTGCGAGACCGATCACAGATTAAGGTGTGGTCTTTCTAAATGGCAAGTTTTGTACCTTTGTAACATAAAGCTGATACTCCTTTTGTCCTCCTATAATTCAGTTTTCTATTTGGAAATAACTGGTAGAATGACGATTGCTACCACCATGTCTCAGCTGGATCACCTTTGTGGTTCAGCTCTCAAGCTTGTTTCTGAGGAGTGTGACCTGCTGAGTCTGAGCCAGTCAGTCACAGAGCTCCTCAGTGGTCACATGACAGCAGAGGGGGAGCTGGGGATTGTGCTGAGAGGACATATGTTCCAAATACTCATGTCATGTGACTGCTTGCCACGGTAATTGTATGACACTTGTCAAACTGAATCATTAATAGCTTGAATCACAACCCTAAGGAAAACAGAAAAACATGTCTTACAGGTAACCTGTGTTTCTCTTTATCATGAAATCATATTTATGAGTGTAGGTAACAATCACACAATCATATCTAAATGATTGTTTGGAAACCTCCGTTGTGTGACGACGTGTCTGTTGTGTGTGTGGGCAGAGTGCTCCTTGTTGGACAATTGGGATGTTGTCATTTACAAGTGGTCCTGTGTGGACAGGAGTACCAGCGGCTCAGCTTGTCCTCTGTATATGCAGCTGTGGTTATATCTTGTAATAATCAGATATCACTGTGATCTGTCCACAGTCACAACAGGGGTTTTCTATCAGGAAGAGTTGAGACACCGTCTGATCTCAGTGAGGCCACGAAACCTCTTCCTGTCTCTCCAACGGTCTTCATTAACCCCATTGCTGCACCAGTATAATAACTGTGGGTATCGGTCAAATCAGATTCCTGGATGATGCCATTATTTATCAGACTGTGCATTATAACCACAGCTCAGTGTCTGTGCACCGCCTCCTAAAAACAAGAACATTATAATTTAATTCCTACACTTTCCCAATCCCCTGCTTGGTCTAAGACAACGAGAGGCCAGTAGCACCATCCCTGGAGCTAGAACTCGTATTGTGCAGAGGAATATAACGTATACAGGACTGTGTGCAGTGTGTCTTCACCTCTGTGTGTTTTATAATATAACTACCTTTATCCCAAAAATAATCTCTGATAGGATTACAAGGTACCCCTCCCCTAGGGGTTAAGGCTGGGCTGACCGCTGCCGATTGGAGCAATAGAGGTGCAAAAATAACAATATAATAACAGACGTCAGGAAAATGTAACTCACATTTATAAGCTGACCTTCATCCTTGGTGTTTGCATGAAAACACAGAACTAGCAATCACTCACTATACCTTCTATGTATCACAGCTTTAGCAGTGCATGTAAAAGCCAGTGAATTAATTGCGTGTATAACATTATACTATATAATACATATCCATGTTGTGGTGGGATTGTGGATTTAGTATGTGTGCCCCATATTAATACAAGTTCTATATATGATTGATACAATGTTACTTTTGCATACAGACAGTTTATTCCTTATAAAGACAAGATAATGCCAGTATAATATGCTGCAGGTGTCTGGACATGTAACCCGTATAATAATAATACAAAGTGACTAGTCCCAGGCTGGGGCTGATAACTGGCTCAGGAAGATGACAGAGCTGGGGGTGTTCGGGATAAGGCTGTTTTCGGGGGGGTGGGGGGATGTGAACATCAGACAGAGTGCAGTTCTATTGACTATATGGAGCCCGTTATAGGAGACAACTGCTCAGCAGCTCATCAACCACCTCCGGGACCTTAATATAGAAGTGGAACTGTCACAGGAACACACTCCTGAGAACGCATTGTATGAGCCATTTATTTCCTCAGAGCGGAGCAGGATAAACCGCTAGTAATGGACCAGGCTCACGTGTCGTGTCCCACACACTGCTGGCGGCCTCAGACGTATCCGTGTCACCACCGGCTCTTCTATGTCTTCACTGATATAAACCCAGGACTCCCATCCCTGCCCCGTATGTGCGGACATCTCACTAAACATGGAGGTTCTATCTCCAGGAATCTGCCCCAAGCCCGGATCATGTCAGAGAAAGGGTGATCCAGAGACAGCAGCTTGCTAATCTGAGGTTATATGTCACTAGGACCCACAGTCCCTGGGGGTGTGAGGACACTACTACCCCCCCCCCCCCCCCGCCCCCATATACTTATATATAGATGTAATCTTATTAGTAAATGTCCCCCAAGACAGAGTTACTATAGGACAGTCTCCAGGTTAGGTCTTTTATCCCAGTTCCCAGAAGGGAGGGTTGTGTTAAAGGGCTCTCTGAGGCCACATGGCAGCCATGTTTAGTGGTAAAATACGAGTGATATCGTCCAATCACTGCAGCTCTGACCGGTCATGTGACTGGCTGTGGGGCATTATTCTTTCTTAGGCCTCTTGACACGCTTGGGCTTCACGTTCATCCGTTTCCAGACCTCAGCGCTGACTCTGTCTTCTTTGGTGACAGCGCTGAAGTCCAGGGTCTTGAGGTTCGTCAGGACGGACAGAATGTAGGACCTGTGGTGATAGAGGAAATAGGTCAGGTGTGTAGAAGACATTGTTTTGGGTCACAGAATGATGTAAGCACCAAAGGTCCACATAAAGGAAGAGGCCACGGGTGCAATTGGTTTGGAGTTTGTATGTACTCGGTCTGCCTAGAACACAGCGCTGTTTGGATTTAGACTATCCAGGGTTTCCAACACCCGAAGGGTGATTTTTGCAGAACTGCAGGGACTCTTCTATGACGTCTGAGGGTAATATTATTTCAGGACAGAGTTACTGTAATATATAGTGTTGGTTACAGATAACGACATCACCATAATAAAGGTATAATTTATAGGAGATGGACATGGGCGCTCACCTGTACCCTTTCTCCGCCTCTATGGGGTTACCATGCAGGGTGAGGCTCTTGAGGTTGGGCAGAGCTGCCAGTTTATCCACTTGGCCCAGCTGACCGATGCTGTTACCATGTAGGTTGAGGACAGACAGGTGACGGTAGGTAGTCAGCACCTGTCCAATGAAAACCCTCAATCCATCAGTTGAGTCAGGAAACCACAGGTCATAACTTCACCTCCAATATAAGTCTGCTAAAGCGAGCCCACGGCCTATACACCGTGGAGGCGGCCATCTTGTATGCGGAACCAATAAACTGTGACGTCACTTGTTGCAGGGCTGCATCTTACCCAAAACCAGTCTAATTCCACTGGCTATACGAAAATGTTTTATAATGTAATATATCAACAACAGCCTATATGTCAACTAGTCATTTGTTCCTAAAACACTTTTAATAACCTGTTTTCCAGTATTTTATTGTTAGTCCTCACTATTATCTAACAGAGAAGTCATCATTTTAACAGAATAAAAATATATGTCGCCTGGGTCATTTTTTACTTACTAATATTAGGAAGACAACGATGGTAGTATATGGGGTGACGGTGATTGTGCTATAACTAACGTACAGTCCCACTTATTACCCAGTGACCGTATGAAGTACTGAGCGTCACTCACGGGGTCGATGTTGGGAAGGTCATTAAAGGACAGGTCTATCCAGCAGAGACGCGACGGCTCACTGAACAGCGTCTCCACCATCTCTCCGAAGCCATGGAGGTCCGTCAGGGTGTTATTGTTGAGCCGCAGGGCTTGGCTGAGCAGCTTCCCATTCTCACATCGCTTTAAGGGTTTCGGACCCTGGCGGGGATCTTCTTGCAGTACATCTGTGGGGGGGGGCATAGAGCGTAATACAACAGGCTGTGGTCACAGGCTGCGACCTATGTGACGTTACTGGTTCCCTCCAACACTTTGGAAGGTTAAAGTGTATTAGTCATTAACCGACACTGGTGGCTGCCATTTGTGGGAAGGTCCAACATTCATGGGAGTGCAGGGAATCAATCTGCCAAGAACTAGTGACATTAGTGAGGCTCATTGTTTGTGCCTCTGCGGTATCACTAGATCCGAGGGAATGAATAGTGGATCAGCCCACAATGGCAGCCTCCGCTGTGATTATAGGACAGCCTTTAAAAGCAAAATAACATCCACATGTATGACAGGCTGTGTATTACTGAGCTGGATAATATACCTGACAGGTTCATACATAGCTAGATATGTCTGTCAGCCCTCTGCAGCAGGCTGCCACGCCAGGAGGGAGGGACTGACAGCTTGGCAGACTTGCTGGCACTGTCTGATTCACTGATATCACAAGATCTCAGGTGTCTGCAGTCTCAGCTATCTGACCTGTGAGTTCTCATTGGTACACTGCTGAATCTGCACACGGATGTGTACAGATGTGCGTGAACAATGTATGTCTGGTGTATGTGTGCGTGTTGTATTTGTTCCCTGTGGTTTGCAGACCATAATTTAGGAATGAGGAGCGACGCGTTACCCCGTTACCTTCCATGGAATTGATGCATTTGAACGCCAGATCTACTGGGGGGCCCAGCTGGGAATCGGCGTCACGGTGTTTACTCATCTTGGGGGTGACTGAAAGCAAGAGGAACATGTTTTACTGCAGACGTCATATACATACGTATGAGAGAGTACAGAACACATCCAGTGTAATATATCCCCAAACTTTGCTCATGGGTTATAACAGGAATCACACCTGTATTCACTATTAACTTGTATATTACACCTATATCATGTACTGCTATATATGATGTATCATCATCATCAATTTATATAGCGCCAACATATTCCGTAGCGCTTTACAATTGGGGACAAACATAGTAAACTAATGAACAAACTGGGTAAAACGGACAAAGAGTTGAAAAGGCTGCTCGCAAGCTTTATAACGGCAGTATATTCTAACAATATAATCTAATATATATAAACCTAGCGGCGTGTGTTAGTGTGTGTGTGGAAAAAACTATTTTCTCAGAAAGGGCTCATCCAATTGACCTGAAATTTGGTATACTGACATTATTTGACAAAAAAAATTATAATAGTGAAGTCAGTTAACTTCCATCATCCCCCCTTCCCCCCGTGGGAGGGGTAGTAAAGGCTAAATTTACGATTAAGATTAAAAGTTGGAAGCATAATTATGCTATTGAGAAATCTGAATGTTAAGAGAGGACTGTGCAATCAGTAGCGACAGCACTGAAAACGAATGTGATACAAGCAGAAGTTTTGACTGGCTCTGCTGAAGGAGAGAAGGTGATGATACCTCGGATTGACTTATGTCCATCCGAAACAGGACTGCCGTTTAAGCTAAGACGGCGGCAGTTCCCTTTGAAGGCGGCATTTGCTATGACCATTAACAAGTCACAGGGTCAAACACTTGACCGTGTGGGTATTTATTTACCGGAGCCTGTCTTTGGTCATGGACAATTGTATGTCGCATTTTCACGAGTACGGAGAAGCAGTGATGTGAATGTGCAGGTTATGAATACTGCCCTTCAAGGAAGACTGATTGAGCACAGCGATAAGGTGTTTAGCAGAAACGTTGTGTATCGAGAGGTTTTAGAACAGTAAGACGATGGAGATGAAGGATGTGGCGATGAAGATGAAGGATGAGGTGGTGACATGTGGACAAAACCACGTTAAAAAAGGGCGCTTGCGTCGGGAAGTAACGCTCTTCCCCTGAGGAGGCCTGGGCTAGGCCCAAATGCATGACAAGAACCTTTTTAACACCTTAAGTAGCTTGATTTGACTAGAATGCATGAGTATCATGCACGGGTTAACATGTACTGTAATATATGTCACCTACATAATAATCTCATGTGCCGCCTGGTTGTACCGGACAAGCACCTGATCACCTAATATCCACCAGGACAAGGTAAATCTTTATATAATTCTATATTACACTGATAAAGTATTGTCTTAAGTTACCTCTAATTACACTATAGACGGGTAGATGCCTAAATACCAGACTCCCATATATTACACAGGTTACATGTCTATGTACCTCTGTGTTACATGAAACATCTGTATACATCTATATTACACCTCTATATTATACCATACACAGGACGTGTACCTCTATATTACACTTTATACCTCTATATTACACCATACACATATAGTGTAATATAGAGGTACACGTCCTGTGTATGGTGTAATATAGAGGTATATGTCCCGTGTATGGTGTAATATAGAGGTATATAGTGTAATATAGAGGTACACGTCCTGTGCATGGTGTAATATAGAGGATTATAGTGTAATATAAGGGTACACGTCCTGTGTATGGTGTAATATAGAGGTACATGTCCTGTGTATAGTGTAATATAGAGGTATATAGTGTAATATAGAGGTACACGTCCTACCTCTATATTACACCATACACAGTACATGTACCTCTATATTACACCATACACAGGACATGTACCTCTATATTACACCATACACAGGACATATACCTCTATATTACAATATACACAGGACATGTACCTCTATATTACACTATATACCTCTATATTACACCATACACAGGACGTGTACCTCTATATTACACTATATACCTCTATATTACACCATACACGGGACATATACCTCTATATTACACTATACACAGGACATGTACCTCTATATTACACCATACACAGGACGTGTACCTCTATATTACACTATAATCCTCTATATTACACCATACACAGGACGTGTACCTCTATATTACACTATATACCTCTATATTACACCATACACGGGACATATTCCTATATATTACACCATACACAGGACGTGTACCTCTATATTACACTATAATCCTCTATATTACACCATACACAGGACGTCTACCTCTATATTACACTATATACCTCTATATTACACCATACACAGGACGTCTACCTCTATATTACACTATATACCTCTATATTACACCATACACAGGACGTCTACCTCTATATTACACTATATACCTCTATATTACACCATACACAGGACATATACCTCTATATTACACCATACACGGGACATATACCTCTATATTACACCATACACGGGACATATACCTCTATATTACACCATACACGGGACGTGGTACCTCTATATTACACCATACAGGGGACGTGTACCTCTATATTACACCATACACGGGACGTGTACCTCTATATTACACCATACACGGGACGTGTACCTCTATATTACACCATACACGGGACGTGTACCTCTATATTACACCATACACGGGACGTGTACCTCTATATTACACCATACACGGCACGTGTACCTCTATATTACACCATACACGGGACGTGGTACCTCTATATTACACCATACACGGGACGTGGTACCTCTATATTACACTATATACCTCTATATTACACCATACACGGGACATATACCTCTATATTACACTATACACAGGACATGTACCTCTATATTACACCATACACAGGACGTGTACCTCTATATTACACTATAATCCTCTATATTACATCATACACAGGACGTCTACCTCTATATTACACTATATACCTCTATATTACACCATACACAGGACGTCTACCTCTATATTACACTATATATCTCTATATTACACCATACACAGGACGTCTACCTCTATATTACACTATATACCTCTATATTACACCATACACGGGACATATACCTCTATATTACACCATACACAGGACATATACCTCTATATTACACCATACACGGGACATATACCTCTATATTACACCATACACGGGACGTGGTACCTCTATATTACACCATACACGGGACGTGGTACCTCTATATTACACCATACACGGGACGTGGTACCTCTATATTACACCATACACGGGACGTGTACCTCTATATTACACCATACACGGGACGTGTACCTCTATATTACACCATACACGGGACGTGTACCTCTATATTACACCATACACGGGACGTGTACCTCTATATTACACCATACACGGCACGTGTACCTCTATATTACACCATACACGGGACGTGGTACCTCTATATTACACCATACACGGGACGTGGTACCTCTATATTACACCATACACGGGACGTGGTACCTCTATATTACACCATACACGGGACGTGTACCTCTATATTACACCATACACGGGACGTGTACCTCTATATTACACCATACACGGGACGTGTACCTCTATATTACACTATAATCCTCTATATTACACCATACACGGGACATGTACCTCTATATTACACTATAATTCTCTATATTACACCATACACAGGAAATGTACCTCTATATTACACTATAATCCTCTATATTACACCATACACAGGACATGTACCTCTATATTACACTATAATTCTCTATATTACACCATACACAGGACATGTACCTCTATATTACACTATAATCCTCTATATTACACCATACACAGGACATGTACCTCTATATTACACTATAATCCTCTATATTACACCATACACAGGACATGTACCTCTATATTACACTATAATCCTCTATATTACACCATACACAGGACATGTACCTCTATATTACACTATAATCCTCTATATTACACCATACACAGGACATGTACCTCTATATTACACTATAATCCTCTATATTACACCATACACAGGACATGTACCTCTATATTACACTATAATCCTCTATATTACACCATACACAGGACATGTACCTCTATATTACACTATAATCCTCTATATTACACCATACACAGGACATGTACCTCTATATTACACTATAATCCTCTATATTACACCATACACAGGACATGTACCTCTATATTACACTATAATCCTCTATATTACACCATACACAGGACATGTACCTCTATATTACACTATAATCCTCTATATTACACCATACACAGGACATGTACCTCTATATTACACTATAATCCTCTATATTACACCATACACAGGACATGTACCTCTATATTACACTATAATCCTCTATATTACACCATACACAGGACATGTACCTCTATATTACACTATAATCCTCTATATTACACCATACACAGGACATGTACCTCTATATTACACTATAATCCTCTATATTACACCATACACAGGACATGTACCTCTATATTACACTATAATCCTCTATATTACACCATACACAGGACATGTACCTCTATATTACACTATAATCCTCTATATTACACCATACACAGGACCAATACCTCTATATTACACCAAACACAGGACATATATCTCTATATTACACCATACACAGGACATATACCTCTATATTACACCATACACAGGACATGTACCTCTATATTACACTATAATCCTCTATATTACACCATACACAGGACATGTACCTCTATATTACACCATACACAGGACATGTACCTCTATATTACACTATAATCCTCTATATTACACCATACACAGGACATGTACCTCTATATTACACTATAATCCTCTATATTACACCATACACAGGACATGTATCTCTATATTACACTATAATCCTCTATATTACACCATACACAGGACATGTACCTCTATATTACACTATAATCCTCTATATTACACCATACACAGGACATGTACCTCTATATTACACTATAATCCTCTATATTACACCATACACAGGACATATACCTCTATATTACACTATAATCCTCTATATTACACCATACACAGGACATGTACCTCTATATTACACCATACACAGGACATGTACCTCTATATTACACCATACACAGGACATGTACCTCTATATTACACCATACACAGGACATGTACCTCTATATTACACCATACACAGGACATGTACCTCTATATTACACCATACACAGGACATGTACCTCTATATTACACTATAATCCTCTATATTACACCATACACAGGACATGTACCTCTATATTACACTATATACCTCTATATTACACCATACACAGGACGTGTACCTCTATATTACACTATATACCTCTATATTACACCATACACGGGACATATACCTCTATATTACACTATACACAGGACATGTACCTCTATATTACACCATACACAGGACGTGTACCTCTATATTACACTATAATCCTCTATATTACACCATACACAGGACGTGTACCTCTATATTACACTATATACCTCTATATTACACCATACACGGGACATATTCCTATATATTACACCATACACAGGACGTGTACCTCTATATTACACTATAATCCTCTATATTACACCATACACAGGACGTCTACCTCTATATTACACTATATACCTCTATATTACACCATACACAGGACGTCTACCTCTATATTACACTATATACCTCTATATTACACCATACACAGGACGTCTACCTCTATATTACACTATATACCTCTATATTACACCATACACAGGACATATACCTCTATATTACACCATACACGGGACATATACCTCTATATTACACCATACACGGGACATATACCTCTATATTACACCATACACGGGACGTGGTACCTCTATATTACACCATACAGGGGACGTGTACCTCTATATTACACCATACACGGGACGTGTACCTCTATATTACACCATACACGGGACGTGTACCTCTATATTACACCATACACGGGACGTGTACCTCTATATTACACCATACACGGGCCGTGTACCTCTATATTACACCATACACGGGCCGTGTACCTCTATATTACACCATACACGGCACGTGTACCTCTATATTACACCATACACGGGACGTGGTACCTCTATATTACACCATACACGGGACGTGGTACCTCTATATTACACTATATACCTCTATATTACACCATACACGGGACATATACCTCTATATTACACTATACACAGGACATGTACCTCTATATTACACCATACACAGGACGTGTACCTCTATATTACACTATAATCCTCTATATTACACCATACACAGGACGTGTACCTCTATATTACACTATATACCTCTATATTACACCATACACGGGACATATTCCTCTATATTACACCATACACAGGACGTGTACCTCTATATTACACTATAATCCTCTATATTACATCATACACAGGACGTCTACCTCTATATTACACTATATACCTCTATATTACACCATACACAGGACGTCTACCTCTATATTACACTATATACCTCTATATTACACCATACACAGGACGTCTACCTCTATATTACACTATATACCTCTATATTACACCATACACGGGACATATACCTCTATATTACACCATACACAGGACATATACCTCTATATTACACCATACACGGGACATATACCTCTATATTACACCATACACGGGACATATACCTCTATATTACACCATACACGGGACGTGGTACCTCTATATTACACCATACACGGGACGTGGTACCTCTATATTACACCATACACGGGACGTGGTACCTCTATATTACACCATACACGGGACGTGGTACCTCTATATTACACCATACACGGGACGTGGTACCTCTATATTACACCATACACGGGACGTGTACCTCTATATTACACCATACACGGGACGTGTACCTCTATATTACACCATACACGGGACGTGTACCTCTATATTACACCATACACGGGACGTGGTACCTCTATATTACACCATACACGGGACGTGGTACCTCTATATTACACCATACACGGGACGTGGTACCTCTATATTACACCATACACGGGACGTGGTACCTCTATATTACACCATACACGGGACGTGTACCTCTATATTACACCATACACGGGACGTGTACCTCTATATTACACCATACACGGGACATGTACCTCTATATTACACTATAATCCTCTATATTACACCATACACAGGACATGTACCTCTATATTACACTATAATTCTCTATATTACACCATACACAGGAAATGTACCTCTATATTACACTATAATCCTCTATATTACACCATACACAGGAAATGTACCTCTATATTACACTATAATCCTCTATATTACACCATACACAGGACATGTACCTCTATATTACACTATAATCCTCTATATTACACCATACACAGGACATGTACCTCTATATTACACTATAATCCTCTATATTACACCATACACAGGACATGTACCTCTATATTACACTATAATCCTCTATATTACACCATACACAGGACATGTACCTCTATATTACACTATAATCCTCTATATTACACCATACACAGGACATGTACCTCTATATTACACTATAATCCTCTATATTACACCATACACAGGACATGTACCTCTATATTACACTATAATCCTCTATATTACACCATACACAGGACATGTACCTCTATATTACACTATAATCCTCTATATTACACCATACACAGGACATGTACCTCTATATTACACTATAATCCTCTATATTACACCATACACAGGACATGTACCTCTATATTACACTATAATCCTCTATATTACACCATACACAGGACATGTACCTCTATATTACACTATAATCCTCTATATTACACCATACACAGGACATGTACCTCTATATTACACTATAATCCTCTATATTACACCATACACAGGACATGTACCTCTATATTACACTATAATCCTCTATATTACACCATACACAGGACATGTACCTCTATATTACACTATAATCCTCTATATTACACCATACACAGGACATATACCTCTATATTACACCATACACAGGACCAATACCTCTATATTACACCAAACACAGGACATATATCTCTATATTACACCATACACAGGACATATACCTCTATATTACACCATACACAGGACATGTACCTCTATATTACACTATAATCCTCTATATTACACCATACACAGGACATGTACCTCTATATTACACCATACACAGGACATGTACCTCTATATTACACTATAATCCTCTATATTACACCATACACAGGACATGTACCTCTATATTACACTATAATCCTCTATATTACACCATACACAGGACATGTATCTCTATATTACACTATAATCCTCTATATTACACCATACACAGGACATGTACCTCTATATTACACTATAATCCTCTATATTACACCATACACAGGACATGTACCTCTATATTACACTATAATCCTCTATATTACACCATACACAGGACATATACCTCTATATTACACTATAATCCTCTATATTACACCATACACAGGACATGTACCTCTATATTACACTATAATCCTCTATATTACACCATACACAGGACATGTACCTCTATATTACACCATACACAGGACATGTACCTCTATATTACACCATACACAGGACATGTACCTCTATATTACACCATACACAGGACATGTACCTCTATATTACACTATAATCCTCTATATTACACCATACACAGGACATGTATCTCTATATTACACTATAATCCTCTATATTACACCATACACAGGACATGTACCTCTATATTACACTATAATCCTCTATATTACACCATACACAGGACATGTACCTCTATATTACACTATAATCCTCTATATTACACCATACACAGGACATGTACCTCTATATTACACTATAATCCTCTATATTACACCATACACAGGACATGTACCTCTATATTACACTATAATCCTCTATATTACACCATACACAGGACATATACCTCTATATTACACAGGACTCACCCGCAGTGTGCCGGGCTCAGGCTCTGTGGTCTCCATGGTAACAGTACACAGCGGTCACATGGTGCGACTGGAAGTGACGTCACACAGTCCTCACACCGTCTCCCGGATTCCCTGTTATACCCTCACCCACCTCCCGCTCTCACCACCTACCTCAGGGTGGTTCTTGGAAGGCGGACTAATAAAGTGTTGGCCACACCCCCTCTGCTGGCCCCGCCCCCTCACGGGCGCTGTGTAGTGAGATACGGCTTCCAGTAGCGGATCCTGGACACAGCCCCAGACTGTGCAGCCCCCGGGAGATGGTGATATATATATCACATTATTACACCTAGAGCAACATATTTACTTTGTAAAGTCTGTAATGTACATTATCTGATAATGTCACACGTGATGCATCTATACAGAGTACCCGGATGATGGGTTATACAGAGTACCCGGATGATGTGTGTCACATGTAGGTAACACTGGAGGGAGGAACCTTCTGTTAGTCTAAGTTAAGACCTTTCTGCCCAGAAAAACATACACATCAACATCTGTCTGTCCCCCAGAGAACAGAGGTCTGTACTGCAGGATGGACAAGTAAACAAGGGTAGTTGAGATAGTTTAACTAAAATTATTATTTCTCTTTAATCCTTTCATCTCCGGACCTGGGAAAATGGAGGTCTGCACAGCATACAGCCCCCGGAGAATGGAGATCTGCACAGCATACGGCCCCCGGAGAATGGAGATCTGCACAGCATACAGCCCCCGGAGAATGGAGATCTGCACAGCATACGGCCCCCGGAGAATGGAGGTCTGCACAGCATACAGCCCCCGGAGAATGGAGGTCTGCACAGCATACGGCTCCCGGAGAATGGAGATCTGCACAGCATACAGCCCCCGGAGAATGGAGATCTGCACAGCATACGGCCCCCGGAGAATGGAGGTCTGCACAGCATACAGCCCCCGGAGAATGGAGATCTGCACAGCATACGGCCCCCGGAGAATGGAGATCTGCACAGCATACGGCCCCCGGAGAATGGAGGTCTGCACAGCATACGGCTCCGAAGTATAGAGGTCTGCACAGCATACGGCCCCCGGAGAATGGAGGTCTGCACAGCATACAGCCCCCGGAGAATGGAGATCTGCACAGCATACGGCCCCCGGAGAATGGAGGTCTGCACAGCATACGGCCCCCAGAGAATGGAGGTCTGCACAGCATACGGCTCCGCAGTATAGAGGTCTGCACAGCATACGGCCCCCGGAGAATGGAGGTCTGCGCAGCATACGGCTCCGCAGTATAGAGGTCTGCACAGCATACAGCCCCCACAGTATAGAGGTCTGCACAGCATACGGCCCCCGCAGTATAGAGGTCTGCACAGCATACGGCCCCCGGAGAATGGAGGTCTGCACAGCATACGGCCCCCGGAGAATGGAGGTCTGCACAGCATACGACCCCGCAGTATAGAGATCTGCATAACATACGGCCCCCGCATTATAGAGGTCTGCACAGCATACGGCCCCCAGAGAATGGAGATCTGCACAACATTCGGCTCCCGGAGAATGGAGGTCTGCACAGCATACGGCTCCTGGAGAATGGAGGTCTGCACAGCATACGGCCCCCGCAGTATAGAGGTCTGCACAGCATACGGCCCCGCAGTATAGAGGTCTGCACAGCATACGGCCCCCGCAGTATAGAGGTCTGCACAGCATACGGCCCCCGGAGAATGGAGGTCTGCAAAGCATACGGCCCCCGGAGAATGGAGGTCTGCACAGCATACGGCCCCCGCAGTATAGAGGTCTGCACAGCATACGGCCCCGCAGTATAGAGGTCTGCACAGCATACGGCCTCCGCAGTATAGAAGTCTGCACAGCATACGGCCCCGCAGTATAGAGGTCTGCACAGCATACGGCCTCCGCAGTATAGAAGTCTGCACAGCATACGGTCCCCGCAGTATAGAGGTCTGCACAGCATACGGCCCCCGCAGTATAGAGGTCTGCACATCATACGGCCCCCGCAGTATAGAGTTCTGCACAACATACGGCTCCCGCAGTATAGAGGTCTGCACAGCATACGGCCCCCGGAGGTCTGCATAGCATATGGCCCCTGGAGAATGGAGGTCTGCACAGCATACGGCCTCAAGAAAATGGAGGTGTTCACAGCATACGGCCGCCGGAGGTCTGCACAGCATACGGCTCCTGGAGAATGGAGGTCTGCACAGCATACGGCCCCCGGAGAATGGAGGTGTGCACAGCATACGGCCCCCGGAGATCTGCACGGCATACGGCCCCCGGAGGTCTGCACAGTATACGGCCCCCGGAGAATGGAGATCTGCACAGCATACAGCCCCTGGAGAATGGAGATCTGCACAGCATACGGCCCCTGGAGAATGGGGGTCTGCACAACATACGGCCCCTGCAGAATGGAGGTCTGCACAGCATACGGCCCCCGGAGGTCTGCACAGTATACGGCCCCCGCAGTATAGAAGTCTGCAGAGCATACGGCCCCCGCAGTATAGAGGTCTGCACAGCATACAGCCCCCGGAGAATGGAGGTCTGCACAGCCTACGGCCCCCGGAGAATGGAGGTCTGCACAACATACGGCCCCTGGAGAATGGAGGTCTGCACTAGGGATGTGCACTGGCCACTTTTGGTGTCTCCTGTTTTGTGTTTTGGATTCGGATTTGCTTGAGGTTTTGGGTTCGGATTTGTTTCGCAAAACACTTGACGAAAGGTTTTGGTTCGGATTTAAGGTTTTGGATTCGGATTTTTTTTGAAAAAAAAAAAAAAAGTGTTAAAAACAAGTTTTTGGGTTTATTTTCACTCCTACGCTATTATTAACCTCAATAACATTCAATAACAATCATTTCCACTAATTCCCAGTCTATTCTGAACACCTCACACCTCACAATATTGTTTTTAGTCCAAAACGTTTCACCGAGGTAGCTTTCTGGACTGCATAGTGCAGTGGTCCCGGTACACAATTTGGTACCGGGGGCCACAATACCTCCGCCTTCAAATGGTCTGAATTCCACTGCACAGCTGCCTGCTCCTACATCCTCTGCAGCATATACAGGGTGTAGTTCGAGCGTGTCAATACCTCTTGTTTTTGACGATGACAGGTCATTTTCATTAATTTATGATTTGGCAGCAACAGTCAACGTTGTTTAATATCTGATACGCCTCTATCTGGACTGCATAGTGGAGTGGCCACGGTACCCAATTTGGTACCGGGGCCACAATACCTCCTCCAACTTTCAAGTGTAGTGTTTATAATTTATAAAAACTACAGTAGTTATAGCACGTCAATACCTCTTGTTTTAGACGACCATGGTACAGAGCATTCATCATTGAGATCCCATCAAGTATGTGAAAGACAGACAGGGTCGAAGTGTTATTTGTTGACTTTGTTAACCCAAAAATTGTCGCTGTTGCAAATATTCGTGCAATGAAGAGTGACTTTTTCTATTAAGGGCTCAAGCTTTCAAGTGTAGTGTTTCTAACTTATAAACACCACAGTAGTTCAATCACGTCAATACCTCTTGTTTTTGATTATGACAGGGCATTTTACTTTTGGTTTAATTTGTTGAATTTGTTTTAATTTTGTTTTACTTTGTGCTCATGGCAAACGACTGTTGAATGGTCACATAATGGCAATAAAAGAGTTGCAAGATGGAATTGTCCTTGGGCCCTCCCCCCCACCCTTATGTTGTTGAAATAGGACATGCGCACTTTAACAAACCAATCATTTCAGCGACAGGGCCTACCAAACAACTGTGGCTGAAATGATTGGTTTGTTTGGGCCCCAACACCAAAAAAGCTATTCATCTCTCCCTGTACAAAATAAACAGGCTCTACTGAGGCAAGATGTCGTCCCCATCCTCAACCTCTGATTCCTCTCCCCTACAGTGTGTACTTCCTCCTCCTCACACATTACCAATTCGTCCCCGCTGGACTCCACAACCACAGGTCCCTCTGTACTATCTGGAGGGCAGTGCTGTACTTGATTAAGGAATTGATAATTCATTTTTATGAACATCATTTTTTCAACGTTCTGAGGAAGCAACCTCCTTCGCCGCTCACTGACCAGGTTCCCCGCTGCACTAAAAACTCTTTCCGAGTACACACTGGAGGGGGGACAACTCAGGTAAAATAGAGCCAGTTTGTACAGGGGCTTCCAAACTGCCTTTTTTTCCTGCCAGTAACAATATGGACTGTCTGACATGTCTATTTGGATGGTGTCAGCAAAATAATCCTCCACCATTTTTTCTATTGTGACAGCATACAATGCAGCAACAGTAGACATGTCTGCAATGGTTGGCAGGTCCTTCAGTCCGGCCCAGATGTTATCAGCATCCCCGCCAGCGGCTCTTTTAGGAAAACTGAGCTTTTTCCTCGCAGCCACAGATGTGGAAGAAAATGAGGGTGGAGCTGTTGGCATGTCACGGTCCTCTTCAGAGGACAATCTCCTGACCAGCAGGTCTTTGCACCGCTGCAGACTTGTGTCCGCCGGAAACAGAGACAAAACATACGCTTTAAACCGAGGATCGAGAACGGTGGCCAGAATGTATTCCTCTGCCTTTAAAATAGTGACCACCCGCGGATCCTGGCAAAGCGTACGAAGGGCTTCATCCACAACAGCTACATGCTTGGTGGAATCGCAATGGTTTACCAGCTCCTCCCTCACTTTCTCCAGCTGCTTCTGCAACAGCCTGATCAAGGGAATCACCTGACTCAAGCTGGCAGTGTCGGAACTGACTTCTCGTGTGGCAAGTTCAAACGGCTGGAGAACCTTGCACAACACGGAAATCAGTCTCCACTGCGCTTGATTCATGCGCATCCCCACTCCTTTGCCTATGTCGTAGGTGGCGGTGTAGACCTGAATGGCCTTTTGCTGCTCCTCCATCCTCTGCAGCATATAGAGGGTGGAGTTCCAGCGCGTCACAACCTCTTGTTTGAGGTGATGGCAGGGCAGGTTCATGCTTTTTTGATGTGCCTCGAGCCTGAGGTAGGCACTGGCAGAATGCCGAAAGTGTCCAGCAATTTTGCGGGCCACCGCAAGCATCTCCTGCACACCCCTGTCACTCTTGAGGTAATGCTGCACCACCAAATTAACGGTGTGGGCAAAACATGGGACGTGCTGGAAATTGCCCATATGCAATGCCCGCACAATGTTACTGGCGTTGTCTGGCACCACAAATTTCCCAGGACAGTCTAAGTGGGGTAAGCCACTGCAAAATAATTTCCCTCATTTTCTCTAATAGGTTGTCAGCGTTGTGCCTCTTATTAAAGCCTGTAATACACAATGTTGCCTGCCTTGGCACGAGCAGACGTTGTGTAGATGCTGCTACTGATGCAGCTGCTGCTGTTGCTGCGGAAGGCGATGCATCTACCCAGTGGGCTGTCACAGTCATATAGTCCTTTGTTTGCCCAGAACCACTTGTCCACATGTCCGTGGTTAAGTGGACAGTGGGTACAACCGCATTTTTAAGAGCACTGAGGACACTTGTTCTTACTTCTCTGTACATCTTTGGTATCGCCTGCCTAGTGAAGTGGAATCTCGACGGGATTTGGTACCGGGGACACAATACCTCCATCATCCCTCTAAATCCCACTCCACTGATGGCGGACACCGGGCGCACGTCTAACACCAACATAGCAGTTACACGCTTTGCAATAGGGTGACTACTATCGTATTTTGTGGTCATGGCAAATGACTGTTGGACGGTCAATTGTTTTTTGAAAGACGTAGTGGTCTTACGACTTCCCCTCTGGGAAGATGACCGACTAACAGCAGCAGTGGCAGAAGTAGGCGTACCGCTGCAGGATTCCTCGGATGAATCCCGTATAGAAGAGGACTCAGTCTGGCTGGTGACATGGCCTGCAGTTCTAAATCTGATGGAGATCGTGGAGGAAGTTGACGAGGAGGGTGTTGGTGGTGTGTATCCAACAGGACCAAGGAATTTAGGTGTCCCTGTACTGATGACGGTCCTAGGCCCAGTTCCTGAACTAACCACTGAACTATGAAGGTTATTCAGGTGACGTATAAGGGAGGATGTTCCTAGGTGGGCAAGATCCTTACCCCTGCTTATTTGAGCTTTACATAAGCTACATATGGCCATACATTGGTTGTCCGGATTTGGATAAAAATAACTCCAGACCGAAGAGGTGCATTTTTTGGTCTTCTGACCAGGCATGACGATGGGCTTTCTCATCCCATGGACATCAGCTGTTTCCCCCCCTGGTGCCTCATTTACAATAACCACATCACCATCCTCATCATCAAGTTCCTCCACAGCGCCAGCTACATCAATAGCCTCCTCCCGGTGTACAACATTGACACCTTGATTATCCAAATCTGGATCTACACTGTGGGTGATCCTTCCAACATATGCAGAGGGTGTGCTGCAAATGCTGGATGGAGTCACCTCTTCCCGTATAGTGATGGGAAGGTCAGGCTTCACAACCACCAACACCCTTGGACTCGCCTTGGGGATTTGTGATATCATCTGTTTAGAAGGCAGAGTTCTTTGCTGTTTTGTTGTTGTTGCTGACAGCATAACTCTCTTAAATTTTTTGTGGGGGGGGGGGGCTTAGATCCTTGGGTGAAGCTGGACCATTAGTCATGAACACGGGCCAGGGCCTAAGCCGTTCCTTGCCACTACGTGTCGTAAATGGCATATTGGCAACTTTACGTTTCTCCTCAGATGATTTTAGGTTTCTCTTTTTTGCTACTTTTTGAGAACTTGGGCTTTTTGGATTTTACATGCCCTGTACTAGGAGATTGGGCATCGGGCTTGCCAAACGACGTTGATGGCATTTCATCGTCTATGTCATGACTAGTGGCAGCAGCTTCAGCATTAGGAGGAAGTGGGTCTTGATCTTTCCCTACTTTATCCTCCAAATTTTTGTTTTCTATTATATGTAGCACAAGAGAGCGTACCCCTAAGCCACACACACTCGGCAAAGCCTTTAAAAATTATATGCGGCACAGGAGAGTACCACTGGACTTATACTGCTGAATCAGTGAACTTTGTAATATATCAGTACCACTGGACTTATACTGCTGAATCAGTGAACTTTGTAATATATCAGTACCACTGAAATTATACTGCTGAATCAGTGAACTTTGTAATAGCAGTACCACTGGACTTATACTGCTGAATCAGTGAACTTTGTAATATATCAGTACCACTGGACTTATACTGCTGAATCAGTGAACTTTGTAATATATCAGTACCACTGGAATTATACTGCTGAATCAGTGAACTTTGTAATATAGCAGTACCACTGGACTTATACTGCAGAATCAGTGAACTTTGTAATATATCAGTACCACTGGACTTATACTGCTGAATCAGTGAACTTTGTAATAGCAGTACCACTGGACTTATACTGCTGAATCAGTGAACTTTGTAATATAGCAGTACCACTGGACTTATACTGCTGAATCAGTGAACTTTGTAATATAGCAGTACCACTGGACTTATACTGCTGAATCAGTGAACTTTGTAATATATCAGTACCACTGGACTTATACTGCTGATTCAGTGAACTTTGTAATATAGCAGTACCACTGGACTTATACTGCAGAATCAGTGAACTTTGTAATATAGCAGTACCAATGGACTTATACTGCAGGATTGTTTTGGGATATTTTTTTTTTTTTTTTTTTTATAATTACTTTTTTTGTAATTTTTTTTATAACTTTTTTTGAAATTTTTTATAATTTGGGAATAATGGGGAAATAACAATGCCCTTAGAAGGACAGAGCACAGGACACCGCACCACTGGACTGAACAGGACACAGCACAGGACCCAGCAGCACCACTGAACTCAGAAGGACAGGACACAGTACCACTGGACTGACCAGAACACAGCACAGCACAGAACTGAACAGCACAACACAGCACAGCAAGAGATATAGCAGGACAGAGGACCTCCTAACACAACCTCCCTCTACCCTGATCAATGCCCGAGTGAAGATGGCGGCAACTAGCGGGGAATTTATAGGATCCGAGTATCGCGAGATCCGACAGCGGGATTATGACTCAGAGCCTGGTTTCAGTTTTGCAATTGGCGGGAATACCCGGATCTGTCTCGGATCCGGCTCGGATCGGCAACGTTCAGGTGGGCTCGGATTTCAGATATCCGAGCCCGCTCATCTCTAGTCTGCACAGCATAAGGCCCCCGCAGTATAGAAGTCTGCACAGTATACGGCCCCGCAGTATAGAGGTCTGCACAGCATACGGCCACCGCAGTATAGAGGTCTGCACAGCATACGGCCCCCGCAGTATAGAGGTCTGCAGAGCATACGGCCCCCGGAGAATGGAGGTCTGCACAGCATACGGCCCCCGCAGTATAGAGGTCTGCACAGCATACAGCCCCCGCAGTATAGAGGTCTGCACAGCATACGGCCCCCGCAGTATAGAGGTCTGCACAGCATACGGCCCCCGCAGTATAGAGGTCTGCACAGCATACGGCCCCCGGAGGTCTGCACAGCATACGGCCCCCGGAGAATGGAGGTGTCAGGATCTGCCTGCAAGCTTATACATTACATGCTGCTTTGCATGGCAGCTCCTGCCTTTTTTGTCCTATTATTGTATTGTATTGGCAGTACCTCCACTCACCAGAGGTGCTGCTATTGTGCTTTATTGTGTGCATTAGGGGTTAACCTTCCTGTTCACTAATCATTCCATGCACCTGGGTGTGGTCCATTTAAACCTGTTTCCCCCCCCCCCAGCACACATGGCTATTTATTGTTGTCATCCTGATGTCATATCCTGTGTCTTCACCTTGTGATTCTTTCTCCTGCCTTGCTCCTGTGATTGTATGCTGCATTGGGATCTATCTCAGCATACTATCTGCTGACCTGTTCCTTATTTGTACCTGGGACTTATCCGTGCATTTCTCTGTGCATGCTGCCTGGAATATTTCCTCACCTCCTATTTACCTGCATCAGCTGTATATCTGGTAAACTCTGCAAGATATTATGTCATCAACTGTTCTCCAGCAATAAACATTGTTTGTTTTTCACTTATCCATGACTCCTCAGCTATATTTCTACTCTGATCCGTGACAGTATAACCAGCCTACAAAACAGCTTTGGAGTCAGGTGAAAGTTTTGTTTTATTCTGGGACCTTTTTCTTCAATCAAGTTTTCATTTGTTTTTTGCAACATGTCTGTTTCACCAATCATGGAATTGCCACTGCTACAAACTTTACAGATGGACATTATCTTGCTACATTCCCAGCTGGCTAAATTTTCTACCTTACTTTTGGACCCACTCAGGAGACTGTCAGATTCTGTCTCTCCTAATTCAGAAACTGCTGAGCTGTCTCAATCCACCTTCTCTGTTGATGAACCTGTGCAAACAGCACCTCTTAAAAGTGCTTCTACAAAGTTGCTGTTTTCTATAAACTACGGGGTAACAAATTCTCAGTACACAGGTGGTCCACGCCCCCATCTGACCGAAGAGGAACGGCGGCGCAGGATAACATACAAGTTGTGTCTCTACTGTGCCAGCAATGCACATTTCTTGCAGGACTGTCCTGTCCGTAGACCACGTCAGCTTACTGAACCATCTCCTGTTATTTCCTCTCCGCATTCCAAAATTGTTTATGCTCCACCATTTCTGTTCTCTGGGAAGAGACCCAATCTACCAGCTCCAGCCGCCTGTCCTGAGGCGCCAGCTCCAGCCGCCTGTCCTGAGGCGCCAGCCTCTGTCTCCAGTGCCGAGGTGCCAGCCTCTGTCTCCTGTGCCGAGGTGCCAGCCTCTGTCTCCTGTGCCGAGGTGCCAGCCTCTGTCTCCTGTGCCGAGGTGCCAGCCTCTGTCTCCTGTGCCGAGGTGCCAGCCTCTGTCTCCTGTGCCGAGGTGCCAGCCTCCGTCTCCTGTGCCGAGGTGCCAGCCTCTGTCTCCTGTGCCGAGGTGCCAGCCTCTGTCTCCTGTGCCAAGGTGCCAGCCTCTGTCTCCTGTGCCGAGGTGCCAGCCTCTGTCTCCTGTGCCGAGGTGCCAGCCTCTGTCTCCTGTGCCGAGGTGCCAGCCTCTGCCTCCAGCTCTGAGGTCGCATCATCTGCCTCCAGCTCTGAGGTCGCATCATCTGCCTCCAGCTCTGAGGTCGCATCATCTGCCTCCAGCTCTGAGGTCGCATCATCTGCCTCCAGCTCTGAGGTCGCATCATCTGCCTCCAGCTTGGAGTCTCCGGCCACTGTGTCCGGTCCCGAGTCTCCGGTCACTGTGTCCGGTCCCGAGTCTCCGGCCACTGTGTACGGTCCCGAGTCTCCTGCCACTGTGTCCGGTCCCGAGTCTCCTGCCACTGTGTCCGGTCCCGAGTCTCCTGCCACTGTGTCCGGTCCCGAGTCTCCTGCCACTGTGTCCGGTCCCGAGTCTCCGGCCACTGTGTCCGGTCCCGAGTCTCCGGCCACTGTGTCCGGTCCCGAGTCTCCTGCCACTGTGTCCGGTCCCGAGTCTCCTGCCACTGTGTCCGGTCCCGAGTCTCCTGCCACTGTGTCCGGTCCCGAGTCTCCTGCCACTGTGTCCGGTCCCGAGTCTCCTGCCACTGTGTCCGGTCCCGAGTCTCCTGCCACTGTGTCCGGTCCCGAGTCTCCTGCCACTGTGTCCGGTCCCGAGTCTCCTGCCACTGTGTCCGGTCCCGAGTCTCCTGCCACTGTGTCCGGTCCCGAGTCTCCTGCCTCTGTCTCCGGTTCTGAGTCTTCAGCCGCTGTCTCTGTTTCTGAGCTTCAGCCTGCTTCAGAGGGGGCGCTGCCCTTAAAGTCTGCTTCAGAGGGGGCGCTGCCCTTAAAGTCTGCTTCAGAGGGGGCGCTGCCCTTAAAGTCTTCATCCAGAGGGGGCGCTGCCCTTAAAGACTTCTCCAGAGAGGGCGCTGCCCTTCCAGTCTTCTCCAGAGGGGGCGCTGCCCTTCCAGTCTTCTCCAGAGGGGGCGCTGCCCTTCCAGTCTTCTCCAGAGGGGGCGCTGCCCTTCCAGTCTTCTCCAGAGGGGGCGCTGCCCTTCCAGTCTTCTCCAGAGGGGGCGCTGCCCTTCCAGTCTTCTCCAGAGGGGGCGCTGCCGTTACAGTCTTCTCCAGAGGGGGCGCTGCCCTTCCAGTCTGCTCCAGAGGGGGCGCTGCCCTTCCAGTCTGCTCCAGAGGGGGCGCTGCCCTTCCAGTCTGCTCCAGAGGGGGCGCTGCCCTTCCAGTCTGCTCCAGAGGGGGCGCTGCCCTTCCAGTCTGCTCCAGAGGGGGCGCTGCCCTTCCAGTCTGCTCCAGAGGGGGCGCTGCCCTTCCAGTCTGCTCCAGAGGGGGCGCTGCCCTTCCAGTCTGCTCCAGACGGGGCGCTGCCCTTCCAGTCCGCTCCAGAGGGGGCGCTGCCCTTAAAGTCCGCTCCAGAGGGGGCGCTGCCCTTACCGTCCGCTCCAGAGGGGGCGCTGCCCTTACCGTCCGCTCCAGAGGGGGCGCTGCCCTTACCGTCCGCTCCAGAGGGGGCGCTGCCCTTACCGTCCGCTCCAGAGGGAGCGCTGCCCTTCCAGTCCGCTCCAGAGGGGGCGCTGCCCTTCCAGTCCGCTCCAGAGGGGGCGCTGCCCTTCCAGTCCGCTCCAGAGGGGGCGCTGCCCTTCCAGTCCGCTCCAGAGGGGGCGCTGCCCTTCCAGTCCGCTCCAGAGGGGGCGCTGCCCTTCCAGTCCGCTCCAGAGGGGGCGCTGCCCTTCCAGTCTTCTCCAGAGGGGGCGCTGCCCTTCCAGTCTTCTCCAGAGGGGGCGCTGCCCTTCCAGTCTTCTCCAGAGGGGGCGCTGCCCTTCCAGTCTTCTCCAGAGGGGGCGCTGCCCTTCCAGTCTGCTCCAGAGGGGGCGCTGCCCTTACAGTCTGCTCCAGAGGGGGCGCTGCCCTTACAGTCTGCTCCAGAGGGGGCGCTGCCCTTACAGTCCGCTCCAGAGGGGGCGCTGCCCTTACAGTCCGCTCCAGAGGGGGCGCTGCCCTTACAGTCCGCTCCAGAGGAGGCCAGTCCACGCGGTCCAGCCCGAGTTGCCAGTCCACGCGGTCCAGCCCGAGTTGCCAGTCCACGCGGTCCTGCCCGAGTTGCCAGTCCACGCGGTCCAGCCCGAGTTGCCAGTCCACGCGGTCCAGCCCGAGTTGCCAGTCCACGCGGTCCTGCCCGAGTTGCCAGTCCACGCGGTCCTGCCCGAGTTGCCAGTCCACGCGGTCCTGCCCGAGTTGCCAGTCCACGCGGTCCTGCCCGAGTTGCCAGTCCACGCGGTCCAGCCCGAGTTGCCAGTCCACGCGGTCCAGCCCGAGTTGCCAGTCCACGCGGTCCAGCCCGAGTTGCCAGTCCACGCGGTCCAGCCCGAGTTGCCAGTCCACGCGGTCCTGCCCGAGTTGCCAGTCCACGCGGTCCAGCCCGAGTTGCCAGTCCACGCGGTTCAGCCCGAGTTGCCACTTGGTGCTGTCTGCCCTCAGGCTTTTCAAAGCGCTGTCTGCCCTCAGGCTTTTCAAAGCGCTGTCTGCCCTCAGGCTTCTCAAAGCGCTGTCTGCCCTCAGGCTTTTCAAAGCGCTGTCTGCCCTCAGGCTTCTCAAAGCGCTGTCTGCCCTCAGGCTTCTCAAAGCGCTGTCTGCCCTCAGGCTTCTCAAAGCGCTGTCTGCCCTCAGGCTTCTCAAAGCGCTGTCTGCCCTCAGGCTTCTCAAAGCGCTGTCCCTGCCAAGCCTGCCGCCCATTCCGGGTCTCCTGTCAAGCCTGCTGCCCAGTCCGGGTCTCCTGTCAAGCCTGCCGCACAGTCCGGGCCTGCTGCCAAATCTGTCGCACAGTCCGGGCCTGCTGCCAAATCTGTCGCACAATCCGGGCCTGCTGCCAAGTCTGCCGCCCAGTCCGGGCCTGCTGCCAAGTCTGCCGCCCAGTCCGGGCCTGCTGCCAAGTCTGCCGCCCAGTCCGGGCCTGCTGCCAAGTCTGCCACCCAGTCCAGGCCTGCTGCCAAGCCTGCTGCCCAGTCCGGGCCTGCTGCCAAGTTCGAACCATCTGCTGAGTGTGCCAACTCTGAACCATCACCTTTCTTTGAGGGGCATCCTTCCCAATTTAATGCCCTTCTGAGATTTTTTTGCCTCACAGATCCCCTCCGTACCAAACCTTGTTAGTAGCCCTAAGAGACAGGTACTATTCCTAATATCCCATTTTAGGGGAGAGGCTTTGGAATGGGCAAACCCATTTATTGAGACCGATCATCCCATCTTATCGGACTTACAATCCTTTTCTGAGGCAGTAATCAGCAAGTTTGTAACTCCTCCCGCTATGCCATCTTGCAGGGCCTCTGCATTGTCATCTATACCACTTATCTCTCCTGGCCAAGAGATACCATTGTGCTCCTCCCAGTTGGCTCAGGTCTCAATCCCGAGGAAGTCTTGTAAAAGGGGAGGGCGTAAAAAGAAAGGAGGTTCTGCAGTGCTTCAGCTTCCATCTGGCATAGTCTCCTTTGCCCTTCCACCCATGGTCGAGGACTTTTATGCCGGGCCCCCAATTGTGGACTATGATTCTGACGAATTTAGACATTTTTGGTAATTGGGTGTCTGGAATCCGCCCTTTTAAGGGGGGGGGGTGGTACTGTCAGGATCTGCCTGCAAGCTTATACATTACATGCTGCTTTGCATGGCAGCTCCTGCCTTTTTTGTCCTATTATTGTATTGTATTGGCAGTACCTCCACTCACCAGAGGTGCTGCTATTGTACTTTATTGTGTGCATTAGGGGTTAACCTTCCTGTTCACTAATCATTCCATGCACCTGGGCGTGGTCCATTTAAACCTGTTTCCCCCCAGCACACATGGCTGGTTATTGTTGTCATCCTGATGTCATATCCTGTGGCTTCACCTTGTGATTCTTTCTCCTGCCTTGCTCCTGTGATTGTATGCTGCATTGGGATCTATCTCAGCATACTATCTGCTGACCTGTTCCTTATTTGTACCTGGGACTTATCCGTGCATTTCCCTGTGCATGCTGCCTGGAATATTTCCTTACCTCCTATTTACCTGCATCAGCTGTATATCTGGTAAACTCTGCAAGATATTATGTCATCAACTGTTCTCCAGCAATGAACATTGTTTGTTTTTCACCTATCCATGAATCCTCCGCTATCCCTGGAGTATGGAGGTCTGCACTGCATACGGCCCCCGGAGAATGGAGGTCTGCACAGCATACGGCCCCCGGAGAATGAAGGTCTGCACAGCATACGGCCCCCGGAGGTCTGTACAAAATACGGCCCGTGGAGAATGGAGGTCTGCACAACATATGGCTCCCGAAGAATGGAGATCTGCACAGCATACGGCCCCCGGAGGTCTGCACAGCATACGGCCCCCGTAGGTCTGCACAGCATACGGCCCCCGCAGTATAGAGGTCTGCACAGCATACGGCCCCTGGAGAATGGAGGTCTGCACAACATACGGCCCCTGGAGAATGGAGGTCTGCACAGCATATGGCCCCCGCAGTATGGAGGTCTGCACAGCATACGGCCCCCGCAGTATAGAGGTCTGCACAGCATACGGCCCCCGCAGTATAGAGGTCTGCACAGCATATGGCCCCCGCAGTATAGAGGTCTGCACAGCATACGGCCCCCGCAGTATAGAGGTCTGCACAGCATACGGCTCCCGGAGGTCTGCACAGCATACGGCCCCTGGAGAATGGAGGTTTGAACAGCATACGGCCCCCGGAGAATGGAAATCTGCACAGCATACGGCCCCCGGAGAATAGAGATCTGCACAACCTACGGCCCCCGGAGGATGTAGGTCTGCACAGCATACGGCCCCCGGAGGATGTAGGTCTGCACAGCATACGGCCCCTGGAGGTCTGCACAGCATACGGCCCCCGCAGTATAGAGGTCTGCACAGCATACGGCCCCCGCAGTATAGAGGTCTGCACAGCATACGGCCCCAAGAGAATGGAGGTCTGCACAACATACGGCTCCCGGAGAATGGAGGTCTGCACAGCATACGGCCCCCGGAGAATGGAGGTCTGCACAGCATACGGCCCCCAGGGAATGGAGGTCTGCACAACATATGGCTCCCGGAGAATGGAGGTCTGCACAGCATACGGCCCCCGGAGGTCTGCACAGCATAGGGCCCCTGGAGAATGGAGGTCTGCACAACATACGGCCCCCAGGGAATGGAGGTCTGCACAACATATGGCTCCCGGAGAATGGAGGTCTGCACAGCATACGGCCCCCGCAGTATAGAGGTCTGCACAGCATACGGCCCCCGCAGTATAGAGATCTGCACAGCATACGGCCCCCGCAGTATAGAGGTCTGCACAGCATACGGCCCCAAGAGAATGGAGGTCTGCACAACATACGGCCCCCGGAGAATGGAGGTCTGCACAGCATACGGCCCCCAGGGAATGGAGGTCTGCACAACATATGGCTCCCGGAGAATGGAGGTCTGCACAGCATACGGCCCCCGGAGGTCTGCACAGCATAGGGCCCCTGGAGAATGGAGGTCTGCACAACATACGGCCCCTGCAGTATAGAGGTCTGCACAGCATATGGCCCCCGCAGTATAGAGGTCTGCACAGCATACGGCCCCCGCAGTATAGAGGTCTGCACAGCATATGGCCCCCGCAGTATAGAGGTCTGCACAGCATACGGCCCCCGCATACGGCCCCCGGAGGTCTGCACAGTATACGGCCCCTGGAGAATGGAGGTTTGAACAGCATACGGCCCCGGGAGAATGGAGATCTGCACAGCATACGGCCCCCGGAGAATGGAGGTCTGCACAGCATACGGCCCCCGGAGAATGGAGGTCTGCACAGCATACGGCCCCTGGAGAATGGAGATCTGCACAGCATACGGCCCCCGGAGAATGGAGTTCTGCACAGCATACGGCCCCCGGAGAATGGAGTTCTGCACAGCATACGGCACCCGGAGAATGGAGTTCTGCACAGCATATGGCCCCCGGAGGTCTGCACAGCATACGGCCCCCGGAGAATGGAGGTCTGCACAGCATATGGCCCCCGGAGAATGGAGGTCTGCACAGCATATGGCCCCTGGAGGTCTGCACAGCATAGGGTCCCCGGAGAATGGAGATCTGCACAGCATACGGCCCCCTGACAATGAAGATCTGCACATCATACGGCCCCTGGAGAATGGAGGTCTGCACAACATACGGCCCCCAGGGAATGGAGGTCTGCACAACATATGGCTCCCGGAGAATGGAGGTCTGCACAGCATACGGCCCCCGCAGTATAGAGGTCTGCACAGCATACGGCCCCCGCAGTATAGAGATCTGCACAGCATACGGCCCCCGCAGTATAGAGGTCTGCACAGCATACGGCCCCAAGAGAATGGAGGTCTGCACAACATACGGCCCCCGGAGAATGGAGGTCTGCACAGCATACGGCCCCCAGGGAATGGAGGTCTGCACAACATATGGCTCCCGGAGAATGGAGGTCTGCACAGCATACGGCCCCCGGAGGTCTGCACAGCATAGGGCCCCTGGAGAATGGAGGTCTGCACAACATACGGCCCCTGCAGTATAGAGGTCTGCACAGCATATGGCCCCCGCAGTATAGAGGTCTGCACAGCATACGGCCCCCGCAATATAGAGGTCTGCACAGCATATGGCCCCCGCAGTATAGAGGTCTGCACAGCATACGGCCCCCGCATACGGCCCCCGGAGGTCTGCACAGTATACGGCCCCTGGAGAATGGAGGTTTGAACAGCATACGGCCCCGGGAGAATGGAGATCTGCACAGCATACGGCCCCCGGAGAATGGAGGTCTGCACAGCATACGGCCCCCGGAGAATGGAGGTCTGCACAGCATACGGCCCCTGGAGAATGGAGATCTGCACAGCATACGGCCCCCGGAGAATGGAGTTCTGCACAGCATACGGCCCCCGGAGAATGGAGTTCTGCACAGCATACGGCACCCGGAGAATGGAGTTCTGCACAGCATATGGCCCCCGGAGGTCTGCACAGCATACGGCCCCCGGAGAATGGAGGTCTGCACAGCATATGGCCCCCGGAGAATGGAGGTCTGCACAGCATATGGCCCCTGGAGGTCTGCACAGCATAGGGTCCCCGGAGAATGGAGATCTGCACAGCATACGGCCCCCTGACAATGAAGATCTGCACATCATACGGCCCCCGGAGAATGGAGGTCTGCACAGCATACGGACCCTGGAGAATGCAGGTCTGCACAGCATACGGCCCCTGGAGAATGGAGGTTTGAACAGCATATCGGTACCTAGAGAATATAGGTCTGCACAGCATACGGCCCCCGCAGTATAGAGGTCTTCACAGCATACGGCCCCCGAAGAATGGGGGTCTGCACAGCATACGGGCCCCGGAGTATAGAGGTCTGCACAGCATACGGCCCCTGGAGAATGGAGGTCTGCACAGCATACCGACCCCTGGAGAATGGAGGTCGGCACATCATACCGGGTTGGGTACGAATTATCTACGGTGACAATTCCTACAGGGGCAATTCCTACAAAAAGAAAGCAAAATAATTTCCGAATGTAAAATAAAGAGACTTCCCTTTAACTAAAAGCTGGAAATTACCGATGGAAGCACAATGCTGAAATCAAGCTATTCCGATTGAATAACTGTTCAGCATTGCGTGGTGATGTAATCGCGACGGCTGTCAATCAAGATTTAAAGCGGCAATGTGGGCGTAAGTGTTTAAGCACTTAACCTTAGGTCTCCACATTGCTGGTTTAAATTTGTATTGACAGCCGTCGCAATGATGTCACCCCGCACTGCCGAACAGTTCTTCAAAAGGAATGGCTTGATTTCAGCATTGTGCTTTCATCGGAGATCTCCAGCTTCTACTTACAGTTAAGTCTTTATTTTACATTCTGAATTTCATTATTTTGCTTTCTATTTGTAGGAATTGCCCTTGTCGGAATTGTGGTAATCATTTATACGATTACCACCGAGCATACCAGCCTCTGAAGAATAGAGGTTGGCACAGCATAGGGCCCCTGGGGAATGGAGATCTGAACAGCATATGGCCCCTGGAGAATGGAGGTCTGAATAGCATATAGCCCCTGGAGAATGGAGGTCTTCACAGCATATGGCCCTTGGAGAATGGAGACGTTAATAGTCTGTGGACAGCAGAATTATCACTGGAATGGTGGAGGATACACGGATGTGTAATAGTCTGCGGATGGCAGATAACACAGGAATGCAGATTCAGATTGGAGATGTAATAGTCTGCGGAGCGCACTGAAATGTAGATTTACACAGGAGGTGTAGGGAGCCACATCCAGCATCTAGGAATAGGTGACCAAAAAAAGAGGCACACTCCATGTACTGTGTCTCCAGTTGCTCATATAGCTCCATGTACTGTGTCTCCAGTTGCTCACATAGCTCCATGTACTGTGTCTCCAGTTGCTCACATAGCTCCATGTTCTGTGTCTCCAGTCCCTGTATATAGCTCCATGTTCTGTCTCCAGTCCCTGTACATAGCTCCATGTAGTGTGTCTCCAGTCCCTGTACATAGCTCCATGTACTGTGTCTCCAGTCCCTGTACATAGCTCCATGTTCTGTGTCTCCAGTCCCTGTACATAGCTCCATGTACTGTGTCTCCAGTCCCTGTACATAGCTCCATGTACTGTGTCTCCAGTCCCTGTACATAGCTCCATGTACTGTGTCTCCAGTCCCTGTACATAGCTCCATGTTCTGTGTCTCCAGTCCCTGTACATAGCTCCATGTACTGTGTCTCCAGTCCCTGTACATAGCTCCATGTTCTGTGTCTCCAGTCCCTGTACATAGCTCCATGTACTGTGTCTCCAGTCCCTGTACATAGCTCCATGTACTGTGTCTCCAGTCCCTGTACATAGCTCCATGTAGTGTGTCTCCAGTCCCTGTACATAGCTCCATGTACTGTGTCTCCAGTCCCTGTACATAGCTCCATGTTCTGTGTCTCCAGTCCCTGTACATAGCTCCATGTAGTGTGTCTCCAGTCCCTGTACATAGCTCCATGTTCTGTGTCTCCGGTCCCTGTACATAGCTCCATGTAGTGTGTCTCCGGTCCCTGTACATAGCTCCATGTACTGTGTCTCCGGTCCCTGTACATAGCTCCATGTACTGTGTCTCCGGTCCCTGCACATAGCTCCATGTTCTGTGTCTCCAGTCCCTGTACATAGCTCCATGTACTGTGTCTCCAGTCCCTGTACATAGCTCCATGTTCTGTGTCTCCAGTCCCTGTACATAGCTCCATGTACTGTGTCTCCAGTCCCTGCACATAGCTCCATGTTCTGTGTCTCCAGTCCCTGCACATAGCTCCATGTACTGTGTCTCCAGTCCCTGCACATAGCTCCATGTAGTGTGTCTCCAGTCTCTGCACATAGCTCCATGTACTGTGTCTCCAGTCCCTGCACATAGCTCCATGTACTGTGTCTCCAGTCCCTGCACATAGCTCCATGTTCTGTGTCTCCAGTCACTGCACATAGCTCCATGTTCTGTGTCTCCAGTCCCTGCACATAGCTCCATGTTCTGTGTCTCCAGTCCCTGCACATAGCTCCATGTTCTGTGTCTCCAGTCCCTGTACATAGCTCCATGTACTGTGTCTCCAGTCCCTGTACATAGCTCCATGTAGTGTGTCTCCAGTCCCTGTACATAGCTCCATGTTCTGTGTCTCCAGTCCCTGTACATAGCTCCATGTTCTGTGTCTCCAGTCCCTGTACATAGCTCCATGTTCTGTGTCTCCAGTCCCTGTACATAGCTCCATGTTCTGTGTCTCCAGTCCCTGTACATAGCTCCATGTACTGTGTCTCCAGTCCCTGTACATAGCTCCATGTTCTGTGTCTCCAGTCCCTGTACATAGCTCCATGTTCTGTGTCTCCAGTCCCTGTACATAGCTCCATGTTCTGTGTCTCCAGTCCCTGTACATAGCTCCATGTACTGTGTCTCCAGTCCCTGTACATAGCTCCATGTACTGTGTCTCCAGTCCCTGTACATAGCTCCATGTACTGTGTCTCCAGTCCCTGTACATAGCTCCATGTACTGTGTCTCCAGTCCCTGTACATAGCTCCATGTTCTGTGTCTCCAGTCCCTGTACATAGCTCCATGTTCTGTGTCTCCAGTCCCTGTACATAGCTCCATGTTCTGTGTCTCCAGTCCCTGTACATAGCTCCATGTACTGTGTCTCCAGTCCCTGTACATAGCTCCATGTTCTGTGTCTCCAGTCCCTGTACATAGCTCCATGTAGTGTGTCTCCAGTCCCTGTACATAGCTCCATTTTCTGTGTCTCCAGTCCCTGTACATAGCTCCATGTTCTGTGTCTCCAGTCCCTGTACATAGCTCCATGTTCTGTGTCTCCAGTCCCTGTACATAGCTCCATGTTCTGTGTCTCCAGTCCCTGTACATAGCTCCATGTTCTGTGTCTCCAGTCCCTGTACATAGCTCCATGTACTGTGTCTCCAGTCCCTGTACATAGCTCCATGTAGTGTGTCTCCAGTCCCTGTACATAGCTCCATGTAGTGTGTCTCCAGTCCCTGTACATAGCTCCATGTTCTGTGTCTCCAGTCCCTGTACATAGCTCCATGTTCTGTGTCTCCAGTCCCTGTACATAGCTCCATGTTCTGTGTCTCCAGTCCCTGTACATAGCTCCATGTTCTGTGTCTCCAGTCCCTGTACATAGCTCCATGTAGTGTGTCTCCAGTCCCTGTACATAGCTCCATGTTCTGTGTCTCCAGTCCCTGCACATAGCTCCATGTTCTGTGTCTCCAGTCCCTGCACATAGCTCCATGTTCTGTGTCTCCAGTCCCTGCACATAGCTCCATGTTCTGTGTCTCCAGTCCCTGTACATAGCTCCATGTAGTGTGTCTCCAGTCCCTGTACATAGCTCCATGTTCTGTGTCTCCAGTCCCTGTACATAGCTCCATGTACTGTGTCTCCAGTCCCTGTACATAGCTCCATGTTCTGTGTCTCCAGTCCCTGTACATAGCTCCATGTACTGTGTCTCCAGTCCCTGTACATAGCTCCATGTACTGTGTCTCCAGTCCCTGTACATAGCTCCATGTACTGTGTCTCCAGTCCCTGTACATAGCTCCATGTACTGTGTCAGCTCCATGTACTGTGTCTCCAGTCCCTGTACATAGCTCCATGTTCTGTGTCTCCAGTCCCTGTACATAGCTCCATGTACTGTGTCTCCAGTCCCTGTACATAGCTCCATGTTCTGTGTCTCCAGTCCCTGTACATAGCTCCATGTTCTGTGTCTCCAGTCCCTGTACATAGCTCCATTTTCTGTGTCTCCAGTCCCTGTACATAGCTCCATGTTCTGTGTCTCCAGTCCCTGTACATAGCTCCATGTTCTGTGTCTCCAGTCCCTGTACATAGCTCCATGTTCTGTGTCTCCAGTCCCTGTACATAGCTCCATGTACTGTGTCTCCAGTCCCTGTACATAGCTCCATGTTCTGTGTCTCCAGTCCCTGTACATAGCTCCATGTTCTGTGTCTCCAGTCCCTGTACATAGCTCCATGTACTGTGTCTCCAGTCCCTGTACATAGCTCCATGTACTGTGTCTCCAGTCCCTGTACATAGCTCCATGTACTGTGTCTCCAGTCCCTGTACATAGCTCCATGTTCTGTGTCTCCAGTCCCTGTACATAGCTCCATGTTCTGTGTCTCCAGTCCCTGTACATAGCTCCATGTACTGTGTCTCCAGTCCCTGTACATAGCTCCATGTTCTGTGTCTCCAGTCCCTGTACATAGCTCCATGTTCTGTGTCTCCAGTCCCTGTACATAGCTCCATGTACTGTGTCTCCAGTCCCTGTACATAGCTCCATGTTCTGTGTCTCCAGTCCCTGTACATAGCTCCATGTTCTGTGTCTCCAGTCCCTGTACATAGCTCCATGTTCTGTGTCTCCAGTCCCTGTACATAGCTCCATGTTCTGTATCTCCAGTCCCTGTACATAGCTCCATGTACTGTGTCTCCAGTCCCTGTACATAGCTTCATGTTCTGTGTCTCCAGTCCCTGTACATAGCTCCATGTTCTGTGTCTCCAGTCCCTGTACATAGCTCCATGTTCTGTGTCTCCAGTCCCTGTACATAGCTCCATGTTCTGTGTCTCCAGTCCCTGTACATAGCTCCATGTTCTGTGTCTCCAGTCCCTGTACATAGCTCCATGTTCTGTGTCTCCAGTCCCTGTACATAGCTCCATGTACTGTGTCTCCAGTCCCTGTACATAGCTCCATGTACTGTGTCTCCAGTCCCTGTACATAGCTCCATGTTCTGTGTCTCCAGTCCCTGTACATAGCTCCATGTTCTGTGTCTCCAGTCCCTGTACATAGCTCCATGTTCTGTGTCTCCAGTCCCTGTACATAGCTCCATGTTCTGTGTCTCCAGTCCCTGTACATAGCTCCATGTACTGTGTCTCCAGTCCCTGTACATAGCTCCATGTAGTGTGTCTCCAGTCCCTGTACATAGCTCCATGTAGTGTGTCTCCAGTCCCTGTACATAGCTCCATGTAGTGTGTCTCCAGTCCCTGTACATAGCTCCATGTTCTGTGTCTCCAGTCCCTGTACATAGCTCCATGTTCTGTGTCTCCAGTCCCTGTACATAGCTCCATGTTCTGTGTCTCCAGTCCCTGTACATAGCTCCATGTACTGTGTCTCCAGTCCCTGTACATAGCTCCATGTACTGTGTCTCCAGTCCCTGTACATAGCTCCATGTACTGTGTCTCCAGTCCCTGTACATAGCTCCATGTACTGTGTCTCCAGTCCCTGTACATAGCTCCATGTACTGTGTCTCCAGTCCCTGTACATAGCTCCATGTTCTGTGTCTCCAGTCCCTGTACATAGCTCCATGTTCTGTGTCTCCAGTCCCTGCACATAGCTCCATGTTCTGTGTCTCCAGTCCCTGCACATAGCTCCATGTACTGTGTCTCCAGTCCCTGCACATAGCTCCATGTACTGTGTCTCCAGTCCCTGCACATAGCTCCATGTACTGTGTCTCCAGTCCCTGTACATAGCTCCATGCCATTCTCTTGTGATTGTGTTCTTTAGCCGCGAGGGGCGTGTCCCGGTGGGGTGGGCGGGGACGGGGCGTGTCCCGGCGGCGGTGGCGCGCAGACTGAGTGTAGCCAATGGCGGCCGGGCCCGCGGGCAGGTCGGGGGTTTGAATAGCGCTTCGGCGGGTGTGTGAGGTGAGCGGTGACCGGGAGCAGCGCGGGAAACACCGGGAGAGGTGAGTAGTCGTATGAGCCTCCATTATGTGTGTCCTGCGTCACCCGGGCTGCCCCTGTGTGTGAGGAGGGGGGTGACTGGCGTATGGGGGGCAGGAGGATGGGGGGGTGACTGGCGTATAGGGGGCAGGAGGAGAGGTGGGGGGTGACTGGCGTATAGGGGGCAGGAGGAGAGGTGGGGGGTCACTGGCGTATAGGGGGCAGGAGGAGAGGTGGGGGGTCACTGGCGTATAGGGGGCAGGAGGAGAGGTGGGGGGTGACTGGCGTATAGGGGGCAGGAGGAGAGGTGGGGGGTGACTGGCGTATAGGGGGCAGGAGGAGAGGTGGGGGGTGACTGGCGTATAGGGGGCAGGAGGAGGAGGGGGGGTCACTGGCGTATAGGGGGCAGGAGGAGGAGGGGGGGTGACTGGCGTATAGGGGGCAGGAGGAGGAGGGGGGGTCACTGGCGTATAGGGGGCAGGAGGAGGAGGGGGGGTGACTGGCGTATAGGGGGCAGGAGGAGAGGTGGGGGGGTGACTGGCGTATAGGGGGCAGGAGGAGGAGGGGGGGTGACTGGCGTATAGGGGGCAGGAGGAGAGGTGGGGGGTGACTGGCGTATAGGGGGCAGGAGGAAGAGGGGGGTGACTGGCGTATAGGGGGCAGGAGGAGAGGTGAGGGGGTCACTGGCGTATAGGGGGCAGGAGGAGAGGTGAGGGGGTCACTGGCGTATAGGGGGCAGGAGGAGAGGTGGGGGGGTGACTGGCGTATAGGGGGGAGGAGGAGGGGGGGTGACTGGCGTATAGGGGGCAGGAGGAGAGGTGGGGGGTGACTGGCGTATAGGGGGCAGGAGGAGGAGGGGGGTGACTGGTGTATAGAGGGCAGGAGGAGAGGTGGGGGGGGTGACTGGCGTATAGGGGGCAGGAGGAGAGGTGGGGGGGTCACTGGCGTATAGGGGGCAGGAGGAGAGATGAGGGGGTGACTGGCGTATAGGGGGCAGGAGGAGGAGGGGGGTGACTGGTGTATAGGGGGCAGGAGGAGAGGTGGGGGGGGTGACTGGCGTATAGGGGGCAGGAGGAGAGGTGGGGGGGTGACTGGCGTATAGGGGGCAGGAGGAGAGGTGAGGGGGTCACTGGCGTATAGGGGGCAGGAGGAGAGGTGGGGGGGTGACTGGCGTATAGGGGGCAGGAGGAGAGGTGGGGGGTGACTGGCGTATAGGGGGCAGGAGGAGAGGTGGGGGGTGACTGGCGTATAGGGGGCAGGAGGAGAGGTGAGGGGGTGACTGGCGTATAGGGCGCAGGAGGAGGAGGGGGGGCGACTGGCGTATAGGGCGCAGGAGGAGAGGTGAGGGGGTCACTGGCGTATAGGGGGCAGGAGGAGAGGTGAGGGGGTCACTGGCGTATAGGGGGCAGGAGGAGAGGTGGGGGGGGTGACTGGCGTATAGGGGGCAGGAGGAGAGGTGGGGGGGTGACTGGCGTATAGGGGGCAGGAGGAGAGGTGAGGGGGTCACTGGCGTATAGGGGGCAGGAGGAGAGGTGGGGGGGTGACTGGCGTATAGGGGGCAGGAGGAGAGGTGAGGGGGTCACTGGCGTATAGGGGGGAGGAGGAGGGGGGGTCACTGGCGTATAGGGGGCAGGAGGAGAGGTGGGGGGGTCACTGGCGTATAGGGGGGAGGAGGAGGGGGGGTGACTGGCGTATAGGGCGCAGGAGGAGAGGTGGGGGGGTGACTGGCGTATAGGGCGCAGGAGGAGAGGTGAGGGGGTCACTGGCGTATAGGGGGCAGGAGGAGAGGTGGGGGGGTGACTGGCGTATAGGGGGCAGGAGGAGAGGTGAGGGGGTCACTGGCGTATAGGGGGGAGGAGGAGGGGGGGTGACTGGCGTATAGGGGGCAGGAGGAGAGGTGGGGGGGGTGACTGGCGTATAGGGGGCAGGAGGAGAGGTGGGGGGGGTGACTGGCGTATAGGGGGCAGGAGGAGAGGTGGGGGGGTCACTGGCGTATAGGGGGCAGGAGGAGGAGGGGGGGGGGTGACTGGCGTATAGGGGGCAGGAGGAGAGGTGGGGGGGTGACTGGCGTATAGGGGGCAGGAGGAGAGGTGAGGGGGTCACTGGCGTATAGGGGGCAGGAGGAGAGGTGGGGGGGGTGACTGGCGTATAGGGGGCAGGAGGAGAGGTGAGGGGGTCACTGGCGTATAGGGGGGAGGAGGAGGGGGGGGTGACTGGCGTATAGGGGGCAGGAGGAGAGGTGGGGGGGTGACTGGCGTATAGGGGGCAGGAGGAGAGGTGGGGGGGTCACTGGCGTATAGGGGGCAGGAGGAGGAGGGGGGGGGTGACTGGCGTATAGGGGGCAGGAGGAGAGGTGAGGGGGTGACTGGCGTATAGGGGGCAGGAGGAGAGGTGAGGGGGTCACTGGCGTATAGGGGGCAGGATGAGGTGGTGGGGGGGGTTTGACACTGGTATATATTGGGCAGGAGGAGGAGGTGACTGTGCCGGGTGGCGGTGTGGAGAGAGCTGTTCTTACATTACCTATATCCTGCAGTCAGTGCTCTTGCTGGATCTTTCTTCCGTGTTGGTTTTCTGGGTGTAATGGCTGCCGGACCTGATAATTTTGTAGGAGGTTTTTCTAGCCTTTTTGCACGGTCATAAGGTGTCAGTAGTACATATAATAGTATTTTATCTATATCTATCAGAATGTATTACATGTTGGTTGATTGTCTGGTTATCTCCTCCCAGTGTCAGGACTCAGGTGTGTGTGTAACAACTGTTATATAATGTGGTGTAACAAATAAAATAAGTTGAAGATATGTTTTGCGCAATGTGAACGGTCTGTTTTTCTAACATAATTAATCCTATACTATAATATATTTATTCCATGCTATGTTGTGTCAGCAGAGTTATTCAGGTGACATCTGAGGTTACAGAACATTACCTAGAAGTACAGAGGTCTGGGGAGTTTTCAGACCAGGGCTGAATAAGGTCTAGCAGCCGGGTAGTCCTACCACCTAGATGCTGCTGACATAGAACGGTGTGTGGTACATTCTATGGACCACCTTGTCGCTGCCATGATTACACTTCTATGATGTGTCATTGGGACGGTGTCTGATACTCTTATGGAATTAGAAAACTGAGGAGATCAGCTCACAATACAGACATGTAAACAATGTATCTCCCCAGGTCTAGCTGTTTGTATTGCTCTCCTGATTGGATCAGCCTCGGGCTACGTACACGGTATGTTCGGCAGCTCAGACTGGACATTGAAAAAGTCTAACTGTCTGGAAACACACACAGAACGCTGTAACCTGTACGGATCACTAGAAGATGTGCCGGGTGCAGCGTTCCTCGTGTACGTATCTATAACATAAAATGAATCTTACTGACCTTCCCTTCTGGCTGAGCCTCCCATGGTGTGTGCAGCCTTATAGCTCATCAGTATTGTCCTTCATCTTAACTGAATTCTTCAACCACCGCTATGAACCCTGCACTGAATGTGACAGCGGATAAGAACCACTTGGCCCAGGTAGTCTCCCCCTTTATCCCTAATAACCTGAGACTCTTACCTCATCCTTTACTTTTCAGCTTATACCCTTGTGTGTATAAACCCCCCACTCCCTGTATTGACCTATACAACATCTATTGGGGACACCTTCCACCTTCCATTGACTTTTCTTTGAAGTAATTCGTCAAAATTCTCCTAAACCTGCTACCCCTTAGGTTTAGCTCATGACCTTTTGCTCTGACGCTTCTCTACCTAAATGTTTTGATCCTTTGGTAAAACCATATATATATGTGACCGCTGCTATTATATCCCCCTTCTCCAAGCTGTACGTATTGGGGTCCTTTAGTTTGGGACTTGGCTAGCCTTTACGAAACCTGCAAGTGCTGTTTTATATCGGGGTAAATATATAATGGCACACAGGGGAAATTCATTTGGTTCACAGGAGTTCTTTGTTTATATGACAGGATCGCATGTGGTCCTTGGTGTAGAGCAGACAGTGCCCCTACACCATCCCTATAGAAGGGGGTATGACCCGCTGGTGGTGCTGTCCTATAGTGGTCACCACTTCTTATTACCGAGCAGTCAGTGTAGATGTTTGGTACCTGAGTCTCCGGGAGAATGTGTAACAAGCAATGTGGTTACTGGTCTTTATATTATCTCTGTACCCTGGACTTTAAATGTTGCGTTGCATAGTGTTATTTAATATCTTTATTTGTGCACACACTTAAGGGTCACTTTGCTTTAACATTACTTGAGATTTTATTTGCATGTTACAGAATAGATTGGAAAAAAGGACAACTGCCCCAAACGATAAAATTTCCATTTTTGGGGTAGGTAGTTTGGTGTTATTGTTTCACTGCAGTACAATATTAGAGAGATTCTAGGGAGCAGACTTAATATATGAAACCGGTAGGCATTAAAACGTTAATCAATTTATGCAGAGAAAGTGCTGGTGACTGTCTGTCAATGCATGTGTAAACAGCTTATACTGTATGATTACATGTATTACTATTAAATCTTTAAGAGATAAGATACTATTTATACAAGTGGCGTATAAATAGCTTAAAATGTTGGGAAATATATTACCTTTGGACCTACCTTCTTATGAGACATGTTACATTATGCTTAATGTGGCCAATAAAGGCCTGATGCTTAATTCAATGTTTGTTCATTTGCATAGCGTAAGTTACAACAAATGTGATACAAGTGGAGGGGCTGAACGGGTGAGGGGGGCTGTCACACTAGGCTGAGTATAGTAAGTGAGTGTTACTACGACAGACCAGCACGGAGCCTCGTATATTCACCTATCGGGAGCCGCATGTTTTGCATGTACTTGGGGGTGCCACCAACTCGCCACATGGGTGTGTGTAAGTAAGTACGCTGTTTTTACAGGTGGCTTCTTTTAGCGTAAATTACACCAAACAGACATTCAAATCTGCATCAGACCCTACTATTACAAGTGTATCTCTAAGACATGTGAGACATTGCAAGACTCTGTTTTTATGTCAAAGCAGGATTAATGCTACAGAGAAAATAATATCTAGCTAATAGCCTCAGCAAATCGCTATTCCCTTCTGACCTGCTAGAATGTTACATAATATAGCAGCATTTATTCTCAATGTAATTCATAGCACCAACATACACTACATGGCCAAAAGTATGTGAACCCCGGAGAATCACATCCATATGTGCTTGTTAAACATCTCCTTCCAAAAACATAGTCATTAATACAGGGTTGGTTCAGCCTTTGCCCCCACTCTTCTGGGAAGGCTTACCACTAGATTTTGGGTTGACTGCAGGAATCTGCATCAGCCACAGGGCGATTAGTGAAGTCGGGCACTAATGTTGAGCGATGAGGCCTGGCTCGGAGTCGGAGTCTGAGGTCTGTGCAGGGCAGTCACGTTCTTCCACACTAAAGTTATTAAATTTTTTTGATGGACCTCTGGTTTGTGCACTGGGTCATTATGACAGCAGTTTGGGGAAGACCCTTTCCTATTTTCAGCATGACAAAGTTGGAAGTACACAATTCTGAAGCATGTCATTGTCTGCTGTAGCGTTCAGGCCAAACCATGAAAAACAGCCCCCGATCATTATTCCTCCGTTGGCAGTTTGAAAACAATCTAATTACAGTGGTGTCCACATACTTTTGGCCATGTAGTGTATTACTGAGAAATACTACTGCAGAGATATAATTTGGCATTACTACTGGTATATTACTGGCCACTAACCATACATTTCACGTTACACGGTAATATTCATGCTGGAGATGTTACATCCTTTTCATACAGTCAGTGTGCATACTGTGATTACAAGTAAAAGTTACACACTCTCCAGCAGGTAGTATCTAACATACTGTGGCCTTGGCCACACTATTGGGTTTACCTTTTTCTTACAGAATACCTCTTTAAAAAAACCAAAAAAAAACCTGTGTGGATGACCCTATGGCATATAGGAAGGGGGTTCAGAAAACTGCACCAGTTAGACCTAACCTGTGTTAGTATCCACTTATACTGAATTGTTGTATGATAAGGATTGTTGCATTATGTCTTGTTTGTTTGGTACTAATTTTGGTCATCAATATTGAATCCGTCTAATGCTTTGAAATGTAATTGCTGTGAGCCTGTCGGTGCAGGGGTTAAACACAAGTGGTGTGTGACGGACTTCCCTTCCAGACCTAACCAGTTACCAGGAATCCCAGAAGAAGAGTGTGTGGATATAGCAGCTTGTGGAGGACTCTTCGCTGCTGTGCAACCAAACTCTGCTTCTTTCCCCTCCCAGCATTGGCTGATCAGGCAGTGGTGTCACTGCCACAGAGCATGCTGGGAATTGGCATGCAAATACAAGCTGGTCTGCCATGGAAGCTGCTGTTTGGGGTCCTGCAATCCTTTCTCTGTTCCCCAGGCTGCAGCTCTCTCCCCTGCAGTAGATTGAACTTTTACTTGTACTGTGTTATCTGTGGATTGTGCTGAAGTGGTGACTGCTGGCTCTGCTGTGTGGGAAAGTTGTCCAGTTTATGAGCTCCAATGTGAGTTGTTTTCTGCTAATTATTATTTTGAAGTGTTAGCACCACATGATGGCTGTGCTCCAACCTGTGCTTGTGGGCTTTGGGGGATACAGTTTGGTGCTTCCTCCAGGTTTTGGGCATAGATCCATGTTGGGTAACGTTTTGTGTACAGCTGCAGGGCCACTTGTTGGCGGATACTGCTCTGTTTCGTTTCCTGATCGGGTAATCACTGTATTTATAGTGTGTGTGCACTGGACATTGTCATATGTGTACTGAGCTGGGAGGTCAGGTAGATAATTAGACAGCGGAGCAGCGTGTAGGGTTTCCTGTCATTCATTAGAGATTTTGCTTGTACATTTCTGTTCATGTGAACGGTATGGGCTTCTGTGAACTTCTGGTTCCCAGATGATCTGATATGTTATGAAGAACTCTGCAGCTTCCTGTCTTTCTACACAGTGTAGCTGATGTGGATACCTTGCTGGTTTATAGGGGTGATCAGTGGTAGCAGAAGGGGTAATTCCTCTGCTCTCCCGACCCTGGATGTGATTACTGGGAGGAGGCTCTGTGTAATCTCAGCCTTGTACAGTACACCAGGGGTTAATGGTGCTTATCATTGCAGATGAACTTTGTTTGACTGCCAGCATAAGACCTGTGGTTATATATTCTTATTACTGTCTGTGTTCCTGCACTATGTGGGAGAAGTCAGACATAGACATATAGGACCCCCCCCCCATTGTGACACAGTTGGGGGCTGCTTAGAGCAGAAAGATTTTTCCTCACAATCTTAATATTGGATTTTGCATCTCAATCTCCATGAAGCTATAATACTGCCTACATTACTGTAACTGTTGCTGAATGTGTTCTCCTGTTGCTTTTAATGTAGATGGCACTTTTCTATTGCCTTTTTGTTTACTTATTGTTTATATAGCACCACCATATAACGCTGCGCTGTATAGAGAATATTTTATCATTCATGTTAGTCCCTGCCCTGTTGGAGCTTACAGTTTACACAGTGAGGGGGGCATACAGACTCCCAGTGGTCACAGAGCTGCCCCCCTTCTCTATCAGGCCAGGAAGATGTGAGCTGAGGTGCTGGCACTTTGCATGCCGCACACTGGCGCTAGTTATTGGTAGTGTAGAGCGTTGTGGGTAAAGTCACCTATCCAGCAAATCAATGCTGTATCGGTCTTTGGATCAGAAGCCGGTGAGAGAACTTCTGGACATCTGTACCGGCAGAGAACTTATTATTTTAACGTCAAACTATTTAACAAATGATGTAACTCTGTATGTGCCAAACGCAGGTTATTTATAACACAGAATTCACATAGAGATCTATGGTTCGATCCGTAGGTGTTAAAATCTGTGTTGTAATGGTGTAATCCCCTTTCCAATGTTACTCAACAATGGGTCCAGATTGGGTCGGTCTTTATCTCCTTCATATACTCTGTACTGCTAGTGTAATGTAAATCTCTGGGCCCATAGGTGACAATCACTCCCTCTGTATTGCAGGACACCACAATCTTGTGTTTTTTGTTTATTTCACAACTTTTGTTTCTCCAACCAGGTTTCAGTGTTTCTGTACGGCTAAAGCCCCAGAACCATGGGTTTATTAGGTCCTTTGTTCTAGTGCAGTCTTTCTGAAAACCGTTCTTCAGGGAGCCATAACAGTGTATGTTTTCCCTATCTCCTTGAATGTATGTACGCATTGTAACAGATCTACTAGTGGTGATATTTCCCTTGTTTGTGAGACCAGGAAAACTTGCACTGTCAGGGGTCCATGAGGACCAGATTTGGGAACTAGTGCAGGTCTGGACAACTTGTAGTTTCACAACACATGGAGAGCCACAAGTCCCAGCATGCACTACCAGATTATAGCCAGTGGGTAGCTGGAGAGCCACAGGTTGGCCGAGCCTGATCTAGCAGAAATGATGTTCTGACAGGAAGTCCCTCAATTCCTCCTCTGTAATATTGACCAATCTTTTTATTTTCCTTGTGAATGTCTTGCACTATTACATTTATCTAGTTCTCTTTTTGTAAGTTAGCAGAGTATCTGTGGTTGGATCATGTAGAAATAATTTATTGTAGAAGTTTATTAGTGGTGCAGGCACCTATGTATATCATTGAAAATCTACTGGTTTGTTTTATACTGTGTTGCATTGTGGTATTAGAAATTGTTAATTTATGAGGTGTTGATTTCTGATTCAGTAGCCATTTCTTGGAGGAAATGTGTTTCTACAATTGTATGAAGGCAGGTAATATCATGTTATTCACGGAGTTGAAAAGGTCTATGTAACATGTCTGTTTAGCCTGAGAACACAGGAGGGGGAAGGGGGGGGGGTAATTAGACTCGTTATCTCTCTAAGACAGGATGCAAGTAATATAAGAAACGTAACATCAAGTTTTAGGAAATCAAGAGATTGATGTAAATTTTGTTAGTTTAAATTGGATTGGCTCCAAGGTTAGGGGATATTACATCCTAATGGTGATTATTGAATGTGATGTATCGGTTGTTTCGATGCCAGCTAAGACAGGTTGGGTTGGGTTATCCCTTGCTAAGTTAGAGCTGCAAAACTGTATAAAAAGAGCTCTGTTTACCATGTCATGAATCATTCCATCTGTACACTTCTAGAAAGATTGCTAGTACCATAAACTGGTCTGTAACTGTCCTTATTAGGATGTCCTGATCTAAGAAACATCACTGCTTAAGGATCCTGCTTTGACGCCTACTTACCTTCTGTAATTCCTGTGACACAGATTGGTCTAATCTAATCTGTTATCCGGCTGTCCTGAGGTTGGACCCAGCATCCAGTACCAATTCTCTGACCGCTACCTGCTGCTCTGACCAGTGTGATAGGCCAGGGGGGAACCTTCCACAGCAACACAGATCTGAGGAAGAGGTCAGGGGTTCCAGCCAAGGTGCCCAGCGAGGGGGTACACTAGCAGCAAGAGTTACCCAGAAGGATGCGGTTCTAGGTGCCGCAAAGGAGCCTAGTGGTGGCAGCAGAAGCTCCTTCTGCTGAGTTTGGTGGGGCGCAATTTGGGATAAAGAAAGGGGACAGTGGCATAGGAGGTCCATCCTTTTCCAATCCCGCAGTATCAGAAAGGCTTTTATTGCCAACTACAACCATACATGTTGCCCCTTTATAGTAACTTACGTTGATTAACATAAATTTATGTCCGTTACTTTTTAAGAAATATTTCCTTTAAAGATAAAAGTATTGAAAACAAATGCATTGATTAGATATTTGCATTGACAAGTGAGTATCTAATAAAGTCGCCTCTAGGTGTAGAGTGAGTTTTGGCAGAACCTGGGAGTAATCTGTAATGTAATGAAGATTTTGTGAGTGGGAACGTGATCCTGAGTGTCCGATCCCAGTGTGTGTGGTGCTACATTCACTAATTAAGCAGCATTATCTGCCGACGGGTCAGCAGAGTTATACTGATATAGTGTCCTGGGACTAGTATAAAATCAGTCACTCTTCAGTTGTTAATAATGAATGGATAGTGTAATAATCTGACTCTGCAATTGATAAATGGTCTCTGAAGCTGCACATAAGATTTGCTCACTGCTAGTAATACCACACACGTGTATGAAGTGATCATCAAAGCTAGGTGAGCCCCAGGAAGGAAAACATGGAGAATTTTCTGCCGTAATCTTAAAGAACGGAGGGATGTTCTTCCTGCACAGTTTATCTGGGTTTCCTTCTCACCGTTAGTAACCGACCATTACTGACCCCTCCTACCGGTGTCACCTCCCACCAGACACTTGCTGACTGCACAATAGTTGTAGGAGAATTAATTTGCCACCGTTAGGTTCCTTCAATAGCACCTAGAACCGCCTTCTTCTGGGTAGCTGGTATAGCTGCTGCAGCGCCTCTTTGTTGTGGGCTGGCTGGTACCTCCTGACTGCTTACTGGGAATCAGTACTGTTGGGTAGTGGGCAGAGCGTTGACACAGATGTGCCAGGTTCAACACAGAACAGATTAGAGTGTAAGGTCTTATCTGTTGGTCTGGAGATACAGCAGGCAATAGGTGTCAAGCAGAATGTTCAAGCAGTGATGTTTATTGTTGAAGGGTCCTATTAATGACCTTTACGCACTAGTTGGAGGTTCTAGTAATCATTCAGAACTTCAGATGGTATAAAAGTTAAAATACAAAATACAGCTTTATATACTGTTTCTGACACAGCATGGGGGTAACACAGCCCCCTGTCCCTATCTGGCACCACAAGTCTGAGATTTTACATCAGATGTTTAGCCTCAGGTTGTAATATGTTCTCTAAACTTGGATTTAACACAATGTAAACTTAAACTTCAGTCTGTGACTTTTTTTTAAATTACTTGTTGCATTATTCTGATAGGGTTTTCTATCTCTCGAAGACTCCGGATGAAAGACTAGCGACCACCTCCTGTGCATTCAAGACAAAAAGATGTGTTGGTCACTCAGATAAAATAGTCTAATTAGCAGAGGACTTTTTTCAGAGAAGTTACATAAACAGATTTCCTCCAACGAGACCATCTCAGAAATCGATACATTTCCAATACAAAAATCATTACATTTGCAGTGATATACATTGGCGCACTGCGTCACTAATTAAAGTAAATATACAATATGTCATTTCTTGGTGATCCAGCCACAACCTGCACTTCCATGCTGTCAAACTGAATCCCATTCCCATTCTTTCAACCCAAAAGATATGAAACTACCCAGGGTAGACGATGAGAGAAGTGTAATTTCCGCAGTAAAAGATTTAATTTGGGCATTAAGAACAACCAAGAAGCGTTTTGTTCAGTAATTTTAAAGGGTAAATATTCAAGTTTTTTTTTTTTAGTTGTGCCCCCAACACTTAGAAAATATTTGTAGTAAAATTTCTACCCGTCTTACATGTTTTTCGGCTGATGGTGAGAGAACTGGTGCAGGACAGTCTGATATAGTGACTGTGTAGTTCAGATTAGACCAGCAGGATCAGACAGGTGATTGCTGGTTGTGTAATTGTTTCCAGTGAGCTGTTACACAGTGTAGTGCGATGATCCTTCTATCCCTCTGTTTTACTGCTTAATCTGCATATATCAATTTCAGGAGATTCATTTACAATGTAATGCAGTGGTTTCTTGCTTATCCAAATGCTCATTTAAAAACACAGGGTAGGTTATTTGGTGCAGGGGGATTCTCTATGGGCTGTCCAGAGATTTAAACCTATAAAATGTCATTTAAATTGACAGTTTTATTAGGGAATAATCACATTAAATGTGTTTTGTGTCACAGAAAATCTAAAGGGTATCTTTAGCCTTATAGCAAAAAGTGTTTTGTATTACACAACATGATTTAATAGGGTTATTGGTAAATTACATCTGAGCCTTTATTCCTGTTACTGTGATGTAGTCACCTAGTTGACCCCTTGTCTTATTACCTGAAGGTAGCTGCCCTCTAGCCATGTGGCGTTTAAATGGTATTCATACATACCAGAAAGAGTGATTGTGATTGGCTAATATGATTACAGGTCACCAGCAGTATCACCCCTCCCCGCCCTGCTGTCTGGCTCTAATATGGCTAATCTGGACCTTTACAAGTGAGATGCACTGACAAATACCAAGGGTTCCCTTTTTGGGGAGGGGATTAGATTTAATTTCAGACCCAGTAATGCGAGCATTACACCTCTTCTACATGGAAATAGGACAATGCGGTTCTGGTCCTGACTACCCTGTGACACTTTGGGGTGTGGTGGTGATGTTTATCTCCCCCCCCCCCCCCCACCCCCCCCCCCCCAAAAAAAAAAAAAAAGAAATGGGTCTGAGTACCCTCCTGTATTCAGTCTTCATGTCCTGCTCGTCTCTGTCCTCAGTCTTTAAGTGAGTGGGATGAAATGGTGATGCAGCCAATTGGATTGTCAGTGTTAACAGTAATAGTGTCCAAATCTTGTAGGAGGCAGTGACCTGTCCAAGCTAGTGTGATTGTGTTAGTGAGTACAGGGCTGCATATGACAGGGGCAGTGACATGATGTGAGGAGGGGACTGGAAGCAGCAGGAAGTCAGACTGAGAGTTATATAGTGGAAGGAGCAGGGTCCTCCAGCAGCACAGAGTATATCAGGAGATGAGTGATGTGTTAGTGAGGACAGGGCTGCATATGACAGGGACAGTGACATGATGTGAGGAGGGGAATGGAGGCAGCAGGAAGTCAGACTGAGAATTATTTAGTGGAAGGAGCAGGGTCTCCCAGCAGCACAGAATAATGATATGAGGCTACTGTCACACTGATTCAGACAGATTGTGGTGCAAAATGGGCCTTTATATGAAACAAAGTTTCATCTTCCTACTTATAGTATTCTTATAACAGACCATCCAGACTCTCGGGAATGGTATAAAACATATTGTGCTTACTTTGTACTGAAGTAGTCATGTTGCAAAAGTATATAAAAAGTTTAGAGCAAGCGGCAAGCCCACAGACTTTTTTTTTTTTTTTTTTATTATTATTTTTTTTCTCATTAAATAAGGATAATTTATTTTTTGTTTTTGAAGCCCACATTTTGTGAAGTATTGTCTTAGCTGTCCTTCTACAAATCATTATCATATTTATTTTTTTATTTATTTTTTTAAAATGTGTTTGGAAGTTGGACAGACTGCATGTCATGTGAAGGCAGATGGGAGGGGGGGGGGGGGATTTTAGAGTACAAAGAACACAGAGCTTAGAGGAGCATTCCAAAGCCTCTCTGCTCACTACATCCCATACTGCTGACTGTGGTTGCCATGGTGGTCACATGACACTGTGCTTAATTATAAATCTTTAATAGTAGCCTGAAGATACATACTTATTGTAACTTTTTTTTTTTCAGTTTTGTTTGCTTTGCGGCACAGAAAAGTCTTATTGTAATACTAAATAAGATCCATTAAACGCAATGTCTGGTACATTTTGTTCAGATATGGGAACCATTACATGTGCATTCATCTATTGATAGAATAAAGCGCAATAAATGTAAACCATGTTATAACAAAGTTTGGTTGTGTGTCTGGGCCGCTCTCAGTAACTGCAGCCTATCCCAAGTGACTCTGTATAGCCACTAAGTATAGATACCCTAATCTGAGGCTCGCTGATCATGTAGGAGACAGGTGGTTTCCTTTGCACCAGCCCTTATAAATGACTTCCAGCTACACCCTCTCCTAAGGTCGATGTCATATATTGTAAAGGGAAGAAATTTTCCTCTGTTCATGGTTTGTTTGTGGATAAATAATCTAGGCTGTTCTGCATCGGTCGCTCTCTGTGGAGAGAGAAAACTATCGGAGAACCCAGGAATATTGCAGAATGACTAGATAGTGAACAACTCTTACTGGGTGAGCGATGCCCCCAGTGGGGGAGAGGAGGGATAGCCGGGTGCACTCTGTAGAACAAGCATACAACTTCTAGTCTTCCCATCACCGGGGTTTTGTTGAGCGGTGTACGTCACGTAGTTGGATTTATTGTAAAATCATGCTGCCATCAGAATGAATGTAATGTCTGCGGCTGAATGTGACCAAATTGCAGTGGCCCCGCTGTTATTACATACATGAGCCAGATTCACTTCCATTTACCTGTACATACTGCACAAATGTCTGCTACAGGGGGAGCCCCATAGACTAGAAATAACACACGTGTCAGTGACGTGGTATAATTGCTTGGATAATGCGCCTTGTATCTGACCTGTTTGTCTTGTCGGGGGGGGGGGGGGTACTGTCTGTCGGGAGTAAGGTGCTACATATTATTGTAACAGATATCTGAGTGTACAGAGCTGGGGAACGGGACACTGCTGGACTACTCAGAAATATATTGTATTCTCCTATAATTTGTGTTCTTCAACCTAATGTTTTCTCTGCTTATATTGGGATGGCTGTGTGCTGTCTGCTGTATATCTCCCCTGATAGCTCATGATGTATTCATGTCCCGGGCGCAGGATAAATAGTAACTTGTTATTGAGGCAAAGTGAGGAGACATTGAGACTAAGGACATTAGTGATAACAGCTGCAGCTCTATAATATAGGGACAGTGTAATAAAGCCAGAATATCCCAAGCTGTAGAGGCTGGATCAGTTGTAGTAATCGTCTGTACAATGTGACATGTTAATATCTGTGTTTCTCCAGCAGGTGTGTACATGCTGTGTGACTTCTGCGTGCTGTGAGGATGGCGCTACACGGGACCTTGATGGAGTCTCTGCTCACATGGGTAACTGCTATACTCTATATATATATATATATACCAGTCCTCAATCATCTATCTGTAATGATGCTGAATCTCAATGTGTGCAGTCAGGTCTCCTCGCTGGGGGCAGCAATATGCAGATGAGGGTGAGTGGTCAGATTCCACAGCAGGTTACTGTGTCCTGTGGATTCCTCCATATATACACATTAAACCACTCTACCTGCTGGAAGAGATTCACCATTCACAGCAATGTCTGTGTGCCCCCTGACCTGTGAGAGCCATTAGGAGAGGATTGTGCACACACAGCTGTCCTCTTCTGACATGCCCAAACCCAGTCCTCAAGACCTACCAACAGGTCATGTTTTCAGGATTTCTGTCTGTGGGATAATTACTGACCCAGAAAAATAGATGAACTCACCTGTGTATGATAAAGAAATCCTGAAAACCTGACCTGTTGCTGGCTAGGATCATTATCCTCTGTTGTATTGTGTGGCCAGCATAGAAGTATCAGACCTGAGGATGTGTGTTTATGGGGGGAGGAGAGATTTCTCCTCACACAGCAGACTTCCTGCCAGTCATCTTAAGGACACTGATATCAGCCTCGCAGACTGAAGTGACTGATACCAGAGAACACAAGCTTCCACTCGGCTGCAAGGCAAATGTAAGGGTTCACATCCTATATAAGCTGGACATAGTGATGGACCTGTACCTTACGGTGCCAGACCTGCTATTTAAAGTGTCTTTCAGTGGAAACACAGCATAAAAATAAGCAATATTTGTAGATCACTAACTTTACAGAAAATGACGTTATTCTTGTGCGTTCTCTCCTGCAGGTCAACAGCCTAAAGGTGGATGAGCCCATCGAGCGTCTGTCTCAGATGCAGGACCTCAGCTTGCTCATCAAAATTGTCTCTAAACTGTGAGTAGCTTATTAGAGCCTCATTCATAACAAGATTAAACTGTTACTGTCACTCGGTTTTAATAATTACTGTGGGGCTGATTTGCAATGAATGGAAACCCCAGTCACAGGAGAGTCTCTTCTTCTGCCATTCACTCTAGTTATTGCCCATTATTTACCCTCTCCCCCGGGCGTAACACGATGCAGACTGCACCAGGGAGAGTTGGGGCAGTGCTGGCGCGGTGTACGTGGGCTGGAAGTATGACGCGCCCATTGCGTTATACCACCAATGTACAAACGTGTCATAATGTAGTCTCTGGTACTGTCGTCTCAGTGGGATGAATTGAGCACACACAATAGATGACTCCAATGTCACCTCATAATTAAGGGGAAAAAACGGAACCGTAGCAAGTAAAAAATATCTCCTTGTATTGCACACCTGCAATAGTGTGAATTTAATAGCTTGTTTTCATTGCAAAAATGAGATTTATTTGATAACATTATAAAGTCTCACTTACGCCACACAATTTGATATTATATTTTAACATTGGCTTCTCCCAGCTCAGAGATGACACTTGTCATGTTGTTTAGGCTTTATTTGTGTACAGTGTTTCTGTCCTATGTATAGTAGTCAGTAATACAACCTACTGCATTGTCTGTTATGACTAATCCCTGAAGCAGCACAGACAGATGTACTGATGCTGACCCCGTAGGACACAGTACGGACGGACACTGCTGACCGGATATAAACAGATAAGAACTCGTCACTAGAGGGCGCTGCTGAATCTGTGTCCGGGCAGCCTTGCTCTCTCCTGGTGTAAATACGTGGGTGCAGGACAATCCATGCTATATCCACCCCACACTTGGACCTTTACCTGGCCTGTTTCATGCTACAACCTCCTGAATATAAAGTCACCTTGGGCTATTCATCTCGGCTGATCAGACGTCTGGTGCTTTGGCATACAAGGAGCCCTTCCTGAATTCATGCTCCGATCTGTGCACCAGCCGGTCACTTTGTTTTCTCCACCAACAGTGGTGATGGTTCCTTTCACATTACCTAGGGAATTGTCCTTCCATCACTTGTTCATTGTGCAGATAGAGGTACTGCACTGTGGTATGGGTGGTTTAACACTGTGTCACAATCATCCTCTGCCTCGTACAATGGTCGCTCTGTCATGAAACGTGCTGTAAATAAGTCCATAATGCTGCTCTTGTTGGCTGGACACTCAGCACTTCGTAGGCACAATACAATATGGCAGCTCTGGAACAGATTAGTCAGGTGGCTGTGTGGTCATCCAGATATTTGCTAATTTTAAGACTCCTTGTCCTGGCTGTAATTGAAATGAAGGGTATCTCTCAGTATCGGGGATGTCTAGCACGAGGAGGGGGAATCCATGTATGTGTAGGTTGTTCTGCCCCCTAGTAGTGACCCAGTCATCAACAACACAGGCCTTAAAGAATAGATTAAGTGTCAAAATGATCGCTCTTATTACAGGTCAGTAGAAAGTATAAAGCAGATGCTGACCGTGGATATCTTTCTATTATAGGAATGGAAAAGTAGAGGAATCGTCCCAGATTCTGCGGCAGCCACTAGAAGAGCGTTTGAAGTTCCTGCAAAGTAAGATCTATGTGACTGTTATATCATTCTCCTCAATCCATGGGTGCACAGAATAACGCACAGGTTAGGAGCCAGACTGTCCAATCCTAGGAGCCGGGATGGCCCTCTGCTGACCTCTGTAGAAAAGGCCCAGTGTTGGCATTGGCTCCTGCCAGTTGTCCAGCCTGGCTTCAGACTATAGATCGATGTACATGGAGGGAGGGGTGGAGGGGAGCTGGTGTTTCCTGTGGCTGAGGTAAGATGTGATGTCATACGTCTGCTCTCCGCAGGGCACTGCCGATGTGGCTCTAAAGCAGAAGATCTGGTGCAGTGGGAGAAGATCCTGCAGGGGGAGAACAGTGAGCTGGAGATAAGTAAGGTAAGGTCTCTATGTTGTGATGCCTGGATATGGGGAGGGGGGGGATCCCTGCTCAGATGCCTCCACCCTCTGCGGCATGTGAAAGAAACGTTTAGAAATTCCGACACAACTAATTAATAGAGGAACATGTGAGAGTTCCACACTCCATATGTAGCAAATGTCTAACATAACGTTTTGTAAATGTACAGAATCTTATAAACGAAGTTGAGTTTTTTTTCATGGGGGGGTTTGGGTGTGATTTTGAGTTTATGGGCATAGAAGCATTGTATCCCAGGTCAGTATGTGTACATATGGATCCTCGTGGCCACCACTATAACCCATTCTCTCCCTGTCCCCTCAGGTCATCGTTCTGCTCTTCTATGTCTCCAACATGAAGTGTAAGAACGCCCAGGAGTGGGAGACTTTTGACCATAAGACCCAGGTGAGACCTTCCCTCCGGGGTACATATATTATAAAGTGGGGGGTCTCAGTATGTGGGGGTAACAGTGAGGTGTTCCTTTGTAGACCGAGCTCGCCACCATTCTGCGCTTCGTCCTGGATAATGAGGATGACCTGTCCCTCGATGACAAACTGATCCGCTTCCTGCAGAGGAAAGGTACGGGCAGAACGGGAGGGCACGGGTCTGTTGTACACTAGAGATGCAGGTGGGAGACCTTGTGACTGATGCCACGTAGGATACAGCTGGACCGTTATGGGCCAGTTCCTGCCCTGTGTTGGTTAGGAGGCGGATGGGATCACTGCTGCCGGCCTCTCAGCAGCAGATACCAGTCTTTCATCTCTAGGTTCCTTATGGAGGAACAGGCCTATAACGTGTTTCCTGGTTGCTGTATGTATCTTGCAGGTTGGTTTCTGATGCTGAGGGACCCTGGTACACAGTGTTATGTTTATAAGGTCTGTAGAGACTAATACAGGATATCTGTACACTGAATTCTGAGTCCGGTTCTGCTATACTGGGGCTGTTTGAGGCTAGGGGTGATCTTAGTGGTGAGATGTTTTCCTTTAAGCTGCGATGAGCAGAAAATGACCCAGTATTACACAACCTAAAGCCATGAGATCGGCGCTGTACACCTAATAAAGATGCTAATAGTTTGTATGTCCTCCTGTCCTATATCATGATGTCACTTCCTGTGTGCAGCACGGATTGTCTCCTCCAGTGACAGTGCCTCCAGCTCTGATGAGACCATGTCTCCCCACCTGTCTACTCGGCAGACACAGGTGCGCTTCCTGGAGCTGCAGCGCGTCGCCTCTTCCTCCACCATGAAAAGGTACCGTGTTCCTGGCATGTTTGTCTTATTTCCCTGTCCTGATCCAGGTCCGTTTCCCAGTGATGTCCACATTTTAGTTTTGTTTTGGGGACTTGTGTGCGCAGATAATGTGATACTCGCTCTCTCTGTACTCGGCAGCTTGGCGTTGGACTCTCCCTCCTCACCCATGAGCGAGGTGCTTCACATGCCTCAATTCCAGATCAGAAGACTTCGGAAGCAGCTTACAGAAGGCAGGGAGCTAAGAGATGAGCTGGAGCTGGAGCTCTCGGAGACTAAGAAACGTCTGGCGGAAAAAGGTGATTTCAGAGACCAGGCGGAATGTGATTCTGTGTGACTGAGACTTCTCCTGTGCTTTGCTTAACACTTTCCTGACCGAATGCGTAGGGAGCTCCCTGGGGGGCTCTATATAACACAAGGTGCCTGTTTGCCTGTGGACCCTTCCCTGGTGGGCTCTTACTATTCCCTGGTCTGGTTTACAGAGTCAGATGTCTGTCGCCTGTAAGTGACTGTTATGCCTTGGTGTCCCAGAAGCTTTATGTTTCTCTCACTGTGTGTCTGTGTTGGTAGGATCCAGCCATGCGTATATTGAGTTCTCCTATCTTGTATATTTGCAGTATTGGTTGTTGAGGTTATAGTGTGTGGGGTTCCTGCTGTGTACGATCAGGGCTGGTCATGGCCATGTCTGTCTCTCACTGTCTGTCCTGTTCACAGATGCTCAGATCTTCCTCATGCAGCAGCGCATTGAGCGGCTTGTGGTGCTGAATGAAAAGCAGGCGGACCAGCAGGAGCCTCGGGAACTGGAGGAGCTCCGGGAGAAGAATGAGAGGTAACCAGGTCCCTCCCCGGCAGTTGTCTGTGTAATGTGGGTGCAGCCAGCAGTCATAGCTGTGGCAGACGTGTATTGTGACACTCTGCGTTTCTACCTGTTCAACCTGTGAGAGAAACTCGGAGGTTTATTCTTGCTGTTAAATCCGTTTCTCATAGGTCCTTATGGTCAGTGCAGTTACTCCTCTCATCTTTTCAGGGACGTGGATTACGTTACTTGTAATCACTGTCGTCACCTTTTTGTTTTCTGTCGTCTATCTCCCCCTCTCCCCCTCTCCCCCTCTCCCCCTCTCCCCCTCTCCCCCTCTCCCCCTCTCCCCCTCTCCCCCTCTCCCCCTCTCCCCCTCTCCCCCTCTCCCCCTCTCCCCCTCTCCCCCTCTCCCCCTCTCCCCCTCTCCCCCTCTCCCCCTCTCCCCCTCTCCCCCTCTCCCCCTCTCCCCCTCTCCCCCTCTCCCCCTCTCCCCCTCTCTCTCTCCTTGTTAAATGGGAAAACTCACCGCAAACCCACATGTTGTATTGACAGTAGCCTACAAGAAATGGTTTTAATGTAAGAAACTTATTTAATTTGACCCATGTTAAATGTCTTTTATGTATTTACATGAAGATTACTGAGCTTAATGTATAAATTACTTGTCTGCTTTGTAATAGTCTCATGATTCGTCTCCGAGACGCCCTCAAGCAGTGTCAGGACATGAAGACTGACCGAAGCCAACTGGAACGCAAGAATGACCAGTTGTCCGAAGAGAACGGAGACCTCTCGTACAAGGTACCTATCTAGCTCCTCTTTCCCCAGACGTGGGAAGGAGCGATGGGTCACTGTTGCTGCAGTGTCTTGGGTTTCTAGTTGCCTTTTTTTACTCATTGGTTGCACAGCATTGTGTGATCATGCATGGCAGCTTGCAACCCAGATTCTTGAGCAATAATTTGGTCATTAATACAAAGGTCAGAGCTTCAAATTGTATGTACAGTGCACAAATATCTTAAACTTTCTTGGAAAGTTTGGTTCAATGGTTTCTGATCATTAAACGCCTCTGTCCGGGGGGGGGGGGGGGGCGCGCTGCTGCCTCAGGCTTCTATCATTTAACCTTCCCTGTTTTATTTTTGCCCTGTTGTCGTGTGCTGATTATTGGTCTATCTAGTCTGTGGGGAGACCGTTTTGTGTATTAAGTTCACAGCCACCCACTCATTTCCCAGGTGCGGGACCTGTCGAGTCGCTTGGCACAGCTGCAGGGGGCCCTTAATGATACCACAGAGGAGCACGAGATGTCCGTGGCCAACTGGCGGCAGCAGCAGAGTCGCCTTGAGAATGAGCTCAGCACTGTGGTCTCTGAAAAGGTAACGCTAGTCGTACAATCATTGTACGAACGTAATACACAGACTTCATCTCCTGAATCTATTCTGTACGGTGTCTCCAGCTTCTGGAAGTGATTATTACGTGTCTGACTCCTTAGCAGCACACGTAACAGCTAGGCAGATCTTGGCTTAGATTGATCTAACTTTATATCATTGGGTTTCAGTTATTTAATATGGTGCAAATAAAATATTTTATAAGTCTCAATGTAAGTTCTGTGTACAGTTTAGATGAGATCCGTATCCACATGAGTCTGGGCTTCTTATGTACCTGTTCCGCTCTGGTTACGTAATCTGCTATTCTCAGCCTGGAATAGATCTTCTAATGTCTTTGTCTTTTGTAATATGCTGTAATTCCATAGTCCAGGAGATAAGAATCTTCGATGGCGCTGATCAGTTCATTCCATGCTGTGTTTGATACACAATGTTATTGCCTAATTGAGCTTTACATTATAATGTTTCTTCCAGTAGGATTCTCCCCATGTCATTGTTTTATTCTATCTCCTTAACGCTTTGTGCCTCAGAAATGCCTGGACGAGCGCAATCAGATTCTGGAGGGGAAGATTTCCATGTTGGAGGACCAGATAAAGATGATGAGGGAAAGTGGTTCGCCAGTGAAAGGGGAGCGCATGGGTGATGTTCTCAAGGTATAAAATTACTCGCACACACTGTACGTACCGCCCTTCCCAAGCCTTTGTACGTTATAGTTGACGTTAGTGGCATTGCTACAGGTAAGACAAATGTTCATGCCGGTCGACCACTTAACATTTCTTATTGCATGTTTGTATTTTAGCTGGAGCACCTGCAGCAAGAGATTGTCGCACTGAATGGTAAATCAACGGAACTTCAAGCCCAGGTTGTACAGTTAGAAGAAGACAAGACTGCAGCCTTGGCAAGCTTTGAGTCGCAGAAATCCCGGTTTGAATCTGAGAAAATGCAGTTGCAGGATATAGTCACCAACCTGCAGACCTCTCTGTCGGAGATCACCTTCCAGAAGGAGAGGCAGGACCAGGAGGCCAGACTGCAAGAGGAAAAACTGACTTGCCAGATCACCACGCTCAAGCTGGAGATCTCCAAGCTGAAGTCCTCCCTGGCACAGAAGGACAAAGAGATTTCTGGTCTGAGCAAAGAAGTGGAAGAGGAAAGACGCCAGAAAGGTGAACTGGCAGAAGTCTTGCAAAGACAAGAAGAGTCCTCCAAAAAGACCATAGGAGAACTCAACAGTCGAGTGGACCATCTTGGGGGCACTTTAAAACTTTCTGAAGACAAATTGTTGGAGCTGACCGAAAAACTGAGTGCAGGTGCTCAACAGATAGTTAATTTACAACATAAATATGATAAACTTGTTGATGAGCGAGACTCCACTCTTACCATGTTTGGTGACTATAGAAAGGTCAAAGAGGAAGAGTTGAGTGTTATGGATAAAACCTTGCAGAATTTGCAAAAAGACCATGAAGTGGGTTTGGCTGCATTGGAAGAACTAAAAAAGGAGAAAGCAGAACTGGCACTAAAAGTACAGGAACTGGATGCCACCATTTTAGACCTGATCGCCAAATGCCAAAATCTGGACATTGAGAACGACTCTCAGAGTAAGTCTCATGCAGCTACTTTGGAATCCCTGAGAACGCAGCTCACGGAACAGGACGCTCAGTTTAAGATATTTAAGCAGAAAGTGTCTGGGTTGGAGCAGGTTAGTGAAGAAAACGGCCAAATTAAAGAACACTTGGTGTCCCTTGAAGATACTGTTAAAAACCTGAATGAACTATTAGAAAATGAGAAAAGACATTCCGCTTCCCTTGAGAGCGAGAGGGAGAGAAATTTGGTGCTTCAAGGGGATCTGAAGAAGCTAAATGAAAGTAGCGAACAGGCGCTTGCAGAGCTCGGTAAAGAAAAAGCCATTAGTAAAAAGTTTGAATCTCAACTCTGCCGACTAGAGGAAGAGCTTCGAGCGAGAACTGAAGACCTGCAGCAAAAGCTCTCCGAAACCTCTACTGTGATCAGGCAACGGGAGGATGAGATTGAGAAACTCGCAAAAGAAATGGGCAGTTGGAAAGATAGAGCTCAGAGCTGCAGTCGGGCAGAAGAAAATTTTGGAAAGTTGAAAAAAGAGCACGATGAGGTCTGCCAGGAGCTAGAGAAACAGAGGTTGAAAGTGTCCGAGATCGAAGCCCAGACAAAGGCAGCAATGTCTACTCAGCTAAATCGCGTGTCCGAGCTGGAGTCTGCGCTCTCTGCGGCCAGAACTCAACTTGAAGAGAAGGAAGCTCAAGAGGAGAAGCTGCTTCAAACGCTCCACTCAACAGAGGAGAAGCTTCAGTTGGCTCAGCAGGAAGAAGCAGAGCACATTTCACAGCTGGAGACAAGTTGCAGCAATACGGTTCAAGATCTTAAATTGCTTTCTAGAGAGCTTACTGAAGAAATGCAGAAAAAAGCAGAGTTGGAAGAGACTTTAAAGAAGCTTGAAGAAGAGAAATCAAAGACCATGTTGACTTTGAAATCGGATATAGGCTCCATGCAGGCAACTATTAAAGAGCGGGAACGTGAAGCGGAGAAACTTTCTACAGAGGTGGAGCGGTTGAGAAAGCAACTAGAAGAGGCCAATCTGAGGCACCAGCAGGAGCTTGTTCAGAAAGACACCGAAGTCTCTCGTTTGGTAGAGGAAAAGGAAAGGGCCGTTTCAGAACTTAAAACTGAGCAAACCATTAAAATGGAAATGAAGGCTCAGCTGCAGAAATCTATGGACAGCCATAAAAACGAATTTTCTGCTCTTCAGAATGAACTGTCCCGTTCCCTTGATCTCATCACGATAAAGGAAAGCGAGGTGGAGAGACTTGCTAAGGAGCTGGCTGCCAGGGAAGAGGAATGTCGGCAGGAGAAACAAACTGTGGCTAAACTCTCAGAACAGGTGGCACCATTAAAAGCATTGAAAGAGCAAGTGGCCACCCAAGAAGAGGAAATCAAGCGCTACATTCAAACTGCAAAGGCTGCAGAGTCGGAGATTACGGTTTTGAAAGCCACAATTGGTGAAAAAGAGAAAGAGGTCGAGCGTTTGGAGAGCGACATCCAGTGCAAAATTACTGCTAATTCTTCCATCCATGAACAGCACCAAGCTACCGTTGGAGATGTCAAAGTTCTCAAGTCTAAGATTGCAGAGCTGGAGAAAAGATGCAGAGAGGAGGAAGATGCATTAAGCAGCGCTCGCAAGGAAGTATCTGATGCAAAAACTGCAGCATTGGAAATTACTTCAGAATCCGAAAAACAGCAAAAGCGAATCCAAGCGCTGGTGGCTGAGATCCAGCAGGGAAAGCAAACGACAAGCGAGCTTACGAGGCAGCTGGAGGAGTCTCGCTCGTTGCAATCAGAGAGAGAGTCGTCTTTAGAAGCTCTAAAGAAGGAACTGTTCCATAAAGTTCAGGAACTAGAGCAAAGCCAGAAGTCTCTAAGTGAGTCAGGTCGAGAGTTATCTAGTGTCGTGTCTGACTCTCGGGAGCAGGAGAAATCATTAGCTGAAGCAAAAGAACAAATCGCTCAATATCAGAAGGACATTGAGAAGACAAGTGGACAGACTGACAGCATGCATGAGGAGTTGAAGAACATGACTGCCAAGTTGGCCACCAATGAGAACAGCTACTTGGAGGTTAAGAAGCTCCTGGAGAAGGAATCGAGTAGAAGCAGTGGGTTAGAAAATCAGCTGAAGATTTTCCAGGAAAAGCTGGAGGTATCTACTAAAGAACTGCAAGAGAAGCAAGCTGCAGTCCAAAGCCTAAGGACTGAAGCCTCAAGCTACAAAGAGGAAGCTGAAAAACAAAGGGTTTCTGTTGAAGGACTGCAGAAGAAATTGGCTTCTCAAGAAAAATCTATAGCAAAGCTTGAGCAGGACATCATCATCTGGCAAGAGAAATGTTCTCAGAAAGAAGAGCAAATATCTGGTGTCCAGCAACAGCTTAGTGACTCTCAAGGTCTGTTGAAAGAACTGGAGTCTATCAGAAGCAGCTACAAGGAGCTTAATGCTGAGCAGACTCGGAAGGATAATCAGTACAAGGAGGACCATCTGAAGAACCAAAAGACTGCTGAGAGTTTGCAGGTCGAACTAGAAAAGACCAAGGAAGAAGTGGCATCGCTCATATCCCTTAAAGATTCGTTGTGCCAGAAAGAGACTATGTTGGAGACTCTGCAAAAGGAGAAAAAAGATTACGTTAAGCAGATCTCTTCGCTTCAGGACGATAACAAGAAACTGGTGGTGCAAAATAAGTCTTTGTCCCAAGCCTCTAATCAGGTGACAGAGAAGATGGAGACGGAATTATCGAAGGTCTCTGAGAAGCACATCCAGGAGCTTCAGTCTGTCCGAGTGCAGTATGAGAAAATGGTCTCTGAAGGCAAGGAACAAATCCAGGAGCTCAGCCAGAAGCTAGAAGCTGTGACCAGCAAATATGACCATGCAAAGACCAAGGTTCTGGATGAGAGGCAGAAGTTCCAGGAAGAGAAGCAGAAGCTGTTGGCCCAGGTACCATACTTTTTATGTGGGAAAGTTCAGGGCTTAATAGATCAACGGGCAGCGATGATTTGGGAGTAAAACTGGTGTAGTTGGGGGATAAATCAGATGTGGGAGGGGTGTTCACATTGGCTCCTAGTGTGTTGCGCTTGTATTAATCTTTCCATTTTTCCTATAATGCACCTAACAGGTGGAGCAGATGGAGGGAGCAAAGAAGGTCCAATCTGAGCAGGTAACGAGTGTAACCAACTCTCGGCTCCAGCTCCTTAAACGGTGATGGTGCATGCCGCTAACATACCCACTTTGCACAGCGCCATCTCTGGGCTCTCGCCTCGCCGCAGTTTTCCTTGCGAACTGTTTGCCAAAGGGCCCGCAGCAGAACGTGGGATCTCGTACTGGCGTGAGGTGAATGTGGCATTTTCCATTTCCCATGCACTTGTAGTTGAGTAGCTTCTGCTGCAATCCGAAAAAACAAATGCCTCCTTTAAATCTCCCGTGCTGCCGTACAGGTTAGAAAACTTCCATTCCTTTGGCGTCTTCTGCATCCAAATCGTAAATAATTTCCCTGTAATTCCTTGTAATTTATTCCAGCGGAGTGCTGCTCGGGCACGTAGAATATTGTCTGTACGATGAATCCTTACCTGTGTGCCTGCTGGCTTTGTGCTAGACCCTCTTTACCCATGTCCAGACTTCTCCTGGGGGCAGAGTTTGGTTTATTGTCCCCCCTTCCTTTCCCATTTTTTTTCCCCTCTCTACTGGCATGGTGGTTATATGGGATGTGGAAGCCTTGCCCAGCCTGCAAACAGTTTTCAATGAAGATGGCATCATACCATTGTTTTAACGGTTATTGTATGTCGGGAGGTGAGCACGGGTCTACTAGAGGTTCTGTGGTGGTCTCATCTTCCTTCCTGTACTAAATACTCTCTCCTCACACTACTAACCTCTGTGTGGTCCTGGGTGACTTATGTCTTTAAACTCCCTCCATGCTGTGTCGTACTTAGAGGGCAGACTCTTAGGATAAAGGTTAATCCTGCCAGCTATCCTATGTAATTACATGGTTCTCTGGAAAAATGGATGATTTTCCGTCCCTTGACAGTGTTTCTTTGCTTTTTCTTTAAGTATTGTTGAATGATCACAAAAATTCATCCAGCATCTCTCATCATACTATACCATCAGAGGAGACCACTGACCTGAGTGACCTGTAGGGTCCAGTCAGTCTTCTCGATGATTGTGGTGTCTACAGTTGGCATGACTATACTCGCCTCCTCCGAGGACCTGCCCCTATCGCCTGCTCCAGGGCTGTGCGAGACATGACCTCACTTGTTGTGTTACAGGTGCTGGAGCTGAACAAGCAGCTGAATCAGCAGGAGAAGACCATTCAGGGTCAGCAGGAGAAGCTGAAGGTATTAAAACTGCCTCTGTTTATGAGTAACACATTCTGGAATGCATCTTATGTACACCGGCCCTACAACCACCCATCTGCTCTAATGCATTGTAATTTCTCCCCAACCTGCGATCCTATTATGCTCCCATAACACCCTCCTTCTGTCCCCCGTGAAGCAGCGAGACGGTGCCGCCCAGGAGGAAGTGGAGAAGAAGCAGAAACGTGTGACTGAGCTGGAGGCCAAGCTTGAACAGCAGGTTCAGGCCGTGGAGCACTACAAAGCCCAGGTAGGTGTCTTCGCCTTCTTATTGGTATCTCTAGTAATACAAACATCTCCTCCCCCTCCCCTATATACAATCCCTCACGTTATCCCTTCACCAGTCATAATATTCCTCATCTCCCTCTGTTCCTCTTACCACCTGCTCTTGTTCCCCTGACCCTGACACCCCCCGTTCGCGCTCCTGGGACCTTGTGTTCTCCTTCTGCTACCTTTACCCTTGGCACTGCTACCTCATTTTTACACCTCCTAGGCCCTGCCCTTGGTCTCCTCTGCTCCCTCCGCACCTGGCATGCTCTGATCCTATTAGACACTGGTTCAGCTAGCTTCACTTCTCTACAGTGCTGGGTATGATTAACAGAGGGTGTAATGCTGCTGCATGCCTACAGGTGGCACCATATCACTGATTCTTTGCCATGGAGGGAGCAGTACATTTTTTAAAGGGAAAGTAGGCAATTGTGTCACTCCTTTCTTTTCAACACCATCGTTTATAGATTGATCACTTATTAAATTAGTAGTGGAATTTTCCAGATGGTTTGTCACACCGTCTCGTAGTTCAGTGGCGGTCAGTGTTTTTCAGGTGCGATGTTAAGGCTGCCTGTGTCCTCCTGATTGGCTGGTTATGGTTTGTCTCACCATCTCGTAGTTCAGTGGCGGTCAGTGTTTTTCAGGTGCGATGTTAAGGCCTCCTGTTTCCTCCTGATTGGCCTGTTACGGTTTGAGAGGAAACTCTGCTTGTTTTACAATCCCCGCCAGTGTCTAATTTGATATCCTGTCCATTTACTTAGATGGAGAAGGCCAAGCTACACTACGATGCCAAGAAACAGCAGAACCAGGAGCTGAGTAACGATCTTCAGAAGATCACCCAGGAGCAGGAACAGCTGCGCAAGGAGAACGCAGAGAACAAAATGGAGTCTGAGCGGCTTGCCAAAGAGCTTCATCTCTCGGTGCTTCAGACCAAGGAGTCCGAGCAGAGCTGCAAGACGCTGACCAACCAAGTGAGGAGCCTGGAGGCCCAGGTGAGGCCCATGTTCTGACACTAACACCTTCACTGCTGCTCCTGTGGACCACGAGCTTTGTCTTCCAGTATAGAGCATTGCTGATCAGACTCTACATATAGTCCTTTATATTGTCCAGTTGATATTAATAACACTTGTCAATAAGGCCCTAATATAACAGCCCTCAGACAGTGATTGCCCTTGTTGTCGCTTTAATCCTTCTACAGATGGAGTTTGCTGACCGGCAACTTCGTGAATTGGGGAAGTTTCAGGTGGCAACTGATGCTATGAAGAGCCGGGAAACGTTATGTCCCACGCGGGTAACCCGCAGCCACCCAAATGTTAGCATTGACAGCCTGGATATGAGTGAGGACGATGAAGACCCCATGAACTCTACCAGGTAAAGACTTTGGTTTTATTCTCTGGTGTCTCTGTGTTTTACAGGAGTTTCCATCCATCCTCAGACGCAGTCTGCACAATTCTTTATTTCACGCATCTTTCTTCCTGTTATGTTATACACAGTGACCCCATGATAAAGGGGAGTTCCATGCAGATCATGGGAAGCGTTAGGTGGTCTTTGTTATATGATGCCTAATCTCTGTAATACTTGCTGTATTGTGACCAGTTCCACACTGCTCTCTCCTGTCCCCTTCCTTGTTCTCATCCGTCTTTTCCTTTACAGAAAGAATGGCCGCTCCCACCAGGAACCCTCCACATCTGCGCAGTCCACCAGCCCAGAGCCCCCGGCCTCTGGCCGTCTCCCCAGAAAGGTGGAGTCACTGGAGAGCCTCTACTTCACCCCCATCCCTAACCGTGTCCAGTCCAAGCTGGACGCCAGTCTGGGATCCATCGGTGATCTGTCTCTAGACTCCAGCAAGAAAACCCGCTCAGCCCGAAGGCGGACCACCCAGGTCATCAACATCACCATGACCAAGGTGAGCAGAGGTGGTGGGACAGAGCTTGTCGCCTTTTATACCAAGTTTTCCCTTCCTGAACTGATGGATAAGCTGAGATCCTTGTCTGCTCTGTGAAGTGACATTAAAGTCCTAATAGCCAACCTGTGAGCGTAAAGAAATACTTGTACAGAATAAAGTGGGGTTCCTTCCTCCTTGGTAACCTTGGGGTATAGATGCAGCTGGTACAGGTTTTTCTTGATGAGTTGTCATCTGAAACTGATTCCTAATCTTTGAAATCTATTTGGAGATTATAACTTTCTATCACATGACTTTATTTCTGCAGCACTGGTTCCACCTGTGGAGGAAATAAAAGCCCTTGTTAGAGTGTTAGCTTTGCAGGTCAGAAATGTGTACAGGATGCAATGCATTATCTGTGCAGAGCTGGAAAGTCTTCTCTGCTCACAATGACCTTATTAAATCAGGGGTCGGGAAGAGGGCCCCGTCTGCCCGCATGTTCTCACCGAGTGTGTACAATATTACATTTACCATTGTGTTAATTGTACATCTCATTGTCTGTTATGCGGTTACATCTCCCCATTTATGTGCAGTTTATGTGGTTGTCATCCACAGGTAAGTGAGGGCACAAGTCTGTTTCAGGCACAACTCTTGTTTGTTCTGTCCCTGTTTGGGCTGATGACGTGTGACTGGGGGAATTCATACCTCTCTTCCCTTTTATTGTGTAGAAAACGAAGGAAGAAGTGGAGCCTGAGAGCGCCAACACCTCGTTCTACAGCCTCCGCTCTGCTCCGTCTCACCAAAACCTACACCAGCAGAACACACGGCGAGGGGGGAGACCACAACCTGCCAGCTCTGCCCCCGCTATAACCAGCCTTCCATCCCAGGAGTCTCTGGTGAAGTCGGAGCACACGTCGTCTGACGACAGCCTGAACAACTCTGCCCTTATGAACCTGCCTGGGTATCGCCCCACCACTCGCAGTTCTGCCCGCCTCTCCCAGGCAGGAGGAGGTGAGTGTGACGGAAAACATGGATGGTAATTGGTGGAAGTTAGTCATGTGATGAGGCTTAAAAATAAAGGCTGTATATGTGGGTTCTTGGCTGTCCAAATCGCTAAAGGAAATGACAATATTATATTATATATTTACTACTATTTGTTGCTGCAGAGACATTAATGTTCTGTTAGCTGAAGTACATACATTCAGGCCACGTAACCACACTGAGGCTCTGAGTACCGGGTAAGTTTCACCCTAATTCCAGCCTCATTGGTGACCTGTGCTCTACATTTAGGCCGAAGCAGCTTCTACATGAGCACGTGTCAGGACGAGCCAGACCCCCTGGAAGACTGGACTAGGATTGCAGAGCTGCAGCTGCGGAATCGGTCCTGCCTTCCTCACCTGAAGACCTCCTATCCTCTGGAGTCCAGGGTACGTCTCTTGTTTGCTGGGCTTTGGGCATTTTAATAAAGAATGATTGTATATGGTCGTACTGATTATCTGAGAGGAAGGGAAGCCATATATGGGTCATGAGGAACATTGTGTCTTTGTCTGCTAACAAATCCCACTTATTTACCTTGGAGATTCGGGAATTGGATGGACATTAAAAACTGACCCAGTTTAAAATAAATGTAGGATATTACCTGTGTTGTATTTTACATCTTCCCCGGTCAGTAGTTATTCCTTGGTGGATGCACAACTCAGGCTGTGGCACAGTACAAACAGGATGATATGCTGTTACAGGACTCCTAGCTCGTTGGTCTAGAATATAAGTTACATGTGGAGATGAAGGATTCCTGGCTCTCTAAAATGCCGGATATTATGCCCCCACCTATCGCAATAACTATGCTCCGTTTTCAGCAAAGTGAGTGGTATGTTTTTAGCTGTAAAGCCTGGCGCGTGTGTATACACTAGGCTGACAATTCTCTAGCCTGGACGGGCAACACTTACCCTCTGATGGAGACCTGCAGTGTATAGAGTCCAGTGTGCAGTTGTCGGTGTACTCCTACCTTCCCTTCTGGTATAGTGAGGTTACCCTAGCACTACAAGTCCCAGCATACCCTGATGGCTATACTGCCAAAGCATGCTGGAGGGAGGGGACCTTATAGCTTCACTACACCTGGAGAGCCACAGGTCTGGCAGGATTTCTGGGCAGAGCCATGCACAATGATGATGGGGGGGGGGGGGGCTGTATTTACTGACTGGTTTCCTAATCTAGTGTTTTCCTTACATCTGGACTAGAAGTAGTTTTCTGCCTCAGCACATGCAATTGGCATCGGGTCTCATGAGGTTATTATGGTAGAATGGAGCCCATTGTTGGCCGGTCACCAGACTCCCCACCTCCGGAGGCATTCGGTCAGAACATGATTGGACTAATAAGCGGTATTCTGTGCCCTGCAGGATACGGTCCACCTGGTAAAGAATATGGATAGTTACCCATGCCAGGATGTGTAAGAGTAGCTACCCCCAGAATCTGTTACCGTTGGCCCCCTGCTCCGGTAGCATACCCCCTAATTGAGTCATTTGTTCTCCTAGGGGTGGTGGGAGCATCTGATGTCATGCAGAGCTCTCAGCGTATCGCGTGACGCAGACCCATAATTCCTCTGTTCTTTGTAGTAACGAGTCTGTCAGGTGCTGGCTGCTCCATATCTACGTATATAAGGGATGTTTTATTCATTGTTCGGTCCCTGAGAGGTTCGAAGCAGTGTGTGATAGTGGGTCTTTCATTTGCTTTTGTGGTAACATCCAGACCGGCGCTGCACATGAGGTGGACCTGGCTATTGGCTCAACAAAAAATATACGGTGACCTGCAGTGCCAGTGGGTTGCTGAGTATTGATGTGGATGATATATTATAATGTATAAGTGATCCTGCAATATATAACGTGTCCCTAATGTGCGGTTCTAACTTTCCACAGCCGAATCTCATAACCTCCACCATAACGGACGAAGAGGTAAAGACCGGAGACCCCAAAGAGACTCTGCGGCGAGCCACACTGCTGCCCAATCAGATCCGGGAGTCTGTTGCAGGTGCACGGAGGAAGACCCTGGCGCCCACCGGCATAGAGTGGGGCGAAGGTGGAGTAACAACGCGGCAGCAGGTGAAACGGGTGACTGAGGAGTCTCACTATGGTCCTGACACCCCGGAGGTGAGTAGACAGCGGTGGGAAAAAATAGACTTTCAGTTGTAGATGTGTCTTGGCTGGGGATGGCTTTATTCGAGGTAATTGGATGACAAACAGGAGAAGAGAGAAATATCAGTTTGTTTTCCTTAATGGTTTCGGGCTAGTCCTTCACATGAAGTGTAAATGTGTCGTATCCTGTATTTATTATACTTTTGCTCCTTTCTCCCAATAGTCCAAGAAGTCCGCCAGTTGCTTTCCACGGCCAATGACGCCCAAAGACAGAGCAGAGACACGCAGAATGTCCACTGTGGAGAGCAAACCAAGTGCCAGCCAGCAGGTGAGTTGCAGAAAGATTGAGGTCCCCCATGGTTATGGATGCAGGAGAGTTGTTAACACCCGTCACCGTGTGAGATTTATAGGACTGTACAAAGCTGCTGGTCATTCAGTCCGTTGTATGTCCATAAGAAAATGACAGTATGTAAGCAGATTTTCAACCCCATCTGTCAAGAGAGTGCCGCAAGTACTGCCACTGTAAATAGATTGGTTTCTTATCGCCGGTCCTCACATACCCCTAATAGTGCATGATTTATTCACTTCTGCATTATGGAGGAAATTCTTAAGACCTAACCTGTTGGCGGTATTTAAGTACTTGTCTGGTTGATGATCTCTTCTCTTCTCGCCCATCAGTCAAACACAAGCCGGCGCCAGTCCATGGCCTTCACTATTCTCACCACCCCTAAGAAGCTGGGGAGCAATTTGCTCAAGAGGGGTCTTAACAAAAAAACAACTCCCAAAAACGCTCCCCAAGGGAGGAGACCGGGTGGTAGCAGCAACAGTTCCCCACATCGCTCAATCAGCAAATCTCCCAGCAGGAGGTCCCCACGAGGATCCACAGCAAAGTCTCCGAGGCTGAGTAAGGTGAGTACTCTCCGCACATGGAGGTTATAGGATGTCTTACACATTGACCGTGGTGTGGAACCGGTATGCGCTCTTCCTTCTGATGTGATACTGGTTTGCCATCGCATCCATTGCGATCTTCTCGGTATTCAGACTGTTTGCTGGACTGATTGCAGCTCGGATTACTGGGGTGTAACAGATTTGAGTTTTCTCTTCAGGTGGAACGAGAAATACATCCGCAGGTAATGGTGGAGGGCTTGTTTGTGGTAGGTGACGGTGCACAGGGTGGTGTGTGTGGTACAGATGGCGCCAGCCTCGTGCTCTGTGGCCTGTTACCATGTGTGTCGGTACACATGAGGAATAATTACCATGGCCTTAATGAATACTGTGCTGAAGCTAGGCAATGAGGAAAACATGCAGTGTTAACCCTTTCTGCTCTGTCACTGGTTCAGAGTGCATAGATCCGATCCGCTGTAATAGGTTCGGGCAACAAGATGGCCATCTCCACGGTGTGCACTTTAATAAAGGGTGTATAAGGAACCACACAGGGTTTGCTGACCGTGTGTCTGCCCTTTCACCTGTGATTATGGGAGTAATCCAGAAAACCCGCTCATGACCTATACTTGAACTTGCCACACCGACCAACAAGCTGGCCCCAGGCAACTGCCTGGTTATATAGGAGGGCAATATATGACATTGGGGTCACCAAACCTCTGTGATTTACATATATGGAGATCTCTGGGGACTTGCTCACTCTCTTCCTATCAATGGTTAAATTGGCTCCTCATCAGTTCCTGAATTTGTAATTTGTTTTCTAATACACATTTTTATAATTATGTAATCCAGGTAACTGGAGCGATTTGGTTACTGGTTTATTCTGTTTCTTGGGTTTTAGTGGCTACACATAGCTTCTTTTTTTTATTATTTCACCCCACACTTTTTTCTTTGTGTTTCAGTTTTTTGAGCGCAACAAGAGCCGGAACAAATAAACATTTGGAAGGATGCAGCCTTGCATCTATGGACTGCTGATCACACACAGACCCGGGGCGGACTTGTATTCGTGTTGCTTTGCTCTCACCATATCAGCCAATTAGAATACTGAAATGCTTTGTGCATGTAGACTTGTGTACAACAACCTTTTTATTCCAGGACGAGGATTTCTCGTCGGTGGTGACCTTTTATCAAGCAGCCGCTTTCAACGGGACAGTTTAATTTTGGATTATTTTGCTGATGGGATGGTCAGAGGAAGCTCTTTTCAGGAATGAAGATCTGTAATCATCGCTTGCATTTGACACTTGCCTATTATGTGTAACTAGCCGGGCAATTTTATTTTCTTTGCCAGATACTAAGCTAACTCTTTTAGTGCCTTATTGCAGTGGCTCTGTAATTTAGCTTTCTTTTTTTTATTTATTAAATATATATATCCTCTACCTTTGCAGCCTTCTCCCTGTGCTCTTATATAACCATACCGCATCTCCTTCCACCTCTGTGTTAATAACACCCCTGGGAGGGTCTCACTGGGGTTTCATGATTTGCCTCTGTGCTCACTCCTTTGTTCCAGGTCATTCGTATGTAGGTGACCCACAAAATGTCAGTGACTTTAGATATAGGATAATTGTTCAGTACACAAATCCTGCACTCCCATAACCAGGTTTACCCACTTGTGTTATAACAAGTCTACGTAAACTCGGTCTCGTGTATCCGTCCCACCGATAAGAGGTGATTTCTGCTTTCAATAGAAAAAAAACTTTTAACTTGAAATTGCCATCCGTTCCCTTCATCCTACGTCACCCAGGCTTCCACTGTGCATGGCAGTCTTTATTGCTGTCCCCTGTTTGGCCACTTCTCCCCGTTCACATATGAGGCAGGCTATTAATGACTCGTCGGCGCTGACCCTCCCAATTCCGGTGGACGTCTGGATGTGTCGTGAGATTGGCACCTCTATTGGTAAATAGGTTTGACGCCTTTTTACAAGTTATTTTTAAAAAGATTTTCTATCCCTGTATATAACTCTGTTTTTCTTTTTTTGGATCTTGTATCCTTTTTTTTTATTTAAACCCATATCACTAATGTTTTCATTGCGTGGCTGGTGCTCTGAAATGTAAATATAGAGAATGTTTATCACGGAGTGTGATATATAGAATGACTGAAACCGTCCTCTCACCAACTATTAAACGGATGGAAGGTTGTTTGTTGTAGACCTGATTTGTCAACGGCTTTTTCTCAATCTTGGGTCTTGTTTTTGAGATGTAGTATTGATCCTGTGCACTTTGGGTTCAGCACTTGTGACCGTCTTTCTTTTCATCAATCTTCCAGGTGACCTCTTTGAATTCTAATTGTTAAGGTATTTTCTTTGGGATGCGTAAAATATTTCTGGGACTGTTTTGTTGCCAATCAGATGAGGAGTTGTAGGAGATCTAAATATGTATAATGTCGTTTCCCCAAAGCCTTCACTAAGGGACCATCGTCCCTGATGGTAATATATCTAATTAGTTGCACAGTTTAAAGTGATTTCACAATGAACATGCTTAAAATATGTCCCCATAAGGAGGTTTTGTTTTTTTTGTTAATCCAATGGGCGGGATAGCCCTGTTTAGTGAGATGGGACTCGAGCGGTTGGTGTGACAGAGGAGAACGTTTAGTGTTTTTTTCCCTCTAGACTTTTTTGTTAGCCCTGACATTGGGGAAAATCCTTTTAAAACTGTAACTGATCTGCTATATTTTAAATTGTAAGATGATGGCTCTTAATGGGTGCAGCACATGTCAGCAATGCCCCATATTTGCCCCCTTGCCTCGCCCTCTCCACCATTTTCATTTTATTTTTGCAGGTTTACACCAATGCAAACAGGTGCCGTTTGTAAGAGACCTATTTCCATGGAATAATGATGGTGATTATTACGACAAGACTTGCCCCGATGTCGTCGCACCGAACGGCTCCTTCCCGACTAGGCTCCAGGACGACTAATGTGACAACCGACTGCAAGGCATCTCGACGAATGAAGCCGGTGAGACTTGATGACATCACTGGCAACCGGGACGCTGTTATTGGTGCTGTTAAGGGGGTAATGTAAGTATGCGGGCATGGACAATGTACAACGCTTTGCAAAGTACATGGTCTATTCCCGCATACTTACATTATCCCCTTAGCACCGATAACAGCGTCGCGGTCGCCAGTGACGTCATCTAGTCTTGCCGGCTGCTTCATTCGTCGCAATGCCTTGCAGTCGGTTGTCTCATCACTCGTTCTGGAGCCTGGTTGAGAAAGAGAGACGTTCGGTGTGAAGACTTCGGGGTAAGTCTTGTCGTAGTCAGCAACGATATGCTGACTACCACCGATTTGTATACCGCGTCTTGTAGATGCTAAACAGGACTTGGTTGTGCGGCTGAGGTTTGTGTCCCGAGACTGTGGTCTGGTTGCTTGTTGAGCATTTAATGTGTGACGAATGGCTTCTATTTTGTGATCCGTTCTTGCCTGAAGTGTAGATTTTAGGAGTTTATTTTCTTTGTTATATACATTTGGCTAACTACTTTGTACCATTGTTGAAGTAAAGTGGAATAATCGTGAGGTAACACACATACAGGGGAATGTACGAGAGATTCTGGCATCATTCTTTCTGCTGCCACCATGCTGAGAGTTGTTGTCCATCTCGGTGTAATCTCTGGGATTAGCTGTGTTTTCTCTACCTGTAAATAAAATTATCCACTCATTGCCTCGTTCGTGGTGTTTTATTCAGAATCTGTATATAAACCGGGTCCTGGTTTTCTTCCCGTCAGGACCTGTACACAACACAGTTCGTCGAGCTGGGCTGATCCTCGGTAGAGAAGTCTTACATTGTCTGATATGCATTGTAATAGTGGCAATGTGGTCATCGCGTAGCCAGTACTTGTCAGTTCATCCTTTGTAAAATGTCACATTAAAATACTATGTCTGTTGCGCACAAGAAACATTTAAGAGAAAATTAAGAAATGCAATAAAACTTTTTGAAAAGTAAATGGTTTCCTAGTAAATATATCCACATACCGGGTACATTGCAGGAACAGCTGGTCCTGCTCAATTTCCTACTGGGAATAACAAGCCCCTTCCGTTTGATAATCAGATGTAGTGTGCGCTTTGAGGATCCAGGGTTAAAGTGCCACTACTGTGACACTGCTTGTACCATTCATGAACTTTATGTAACATTTTAGGAATTTGGTGGAGGGAAGACTGGAAAAAGGTTCTCTGTCTAATGCCCCTCGTGCCACATGGTACCAACTGCTGAGGAGCAGGCGGTGTCTCGGGTGAGCTGTACAGAAGGGTAAACTTCATCGGTGGAAATGTGTGGTTAGCAGCGGAGCTCAGTCTGCTGTATGGAATGAATACCTCGTTGGGTGAGTAACGTCAATGAAGGAGACAGATTCCTTGATTTCCTATCTTAGGTTCCCAAACTTGGATCCTGAATATAATTAAGTAATCCGGCTCAACCATAGCACTAAGAAAATGTTCTATACAGACACATCCTTTTAAAGCTTCCAGTCGGTTCTAACGCAATCAGCATGACAGAGTGATCTCCAGCCTTGTCCTTGTTAACACTCACCTGTGTTTACGAGAGAATCACTGACCTGATGTCAGTTGGTCCTTTTGTGGCAGGGCTGAAATGCAGTGGAAATGTTGTTTTTGGGATAAAGTTCATTGTCATGGCAAAGAGGGAATTTTAAATTTAATTGCAATTCATCTGATCACTCCATTACATTCTGGAGTATATGCGAATTGCCATCATAAAAACTGAGGCAGCAGACGTGAAAAATATTTGTGCCATTCTCAAAACTTTTGCCCATGACTGTACAATAGTAGAACTGTCTAGATTTCCTACTAAGTGAAACAGGAAATGACAGCTGGTGGCTCCAGGGCAACCATAATCTCTAGGTGAGTTTACTGGTCTCTCACGGCATTAAATAGAAGTCACTCAGTATGTAAGGCTGGTTACACCCTACAGAAAATTTCTCCCGAGGCAATATCGTTAATGATTTTACCAATGACTGGGAAAAAATTCTGTATACACATGAAATCGGCATGCTGATCCAGTCTACATGATTTACCTTCAGATCTGTGCTCTTTATCCATCACAACAATCGGTTGAAAAGAGTGTGACATTGTACACTCCGTAGAGATCTATGGACACTGCAGGATTGGAACAACATCGTTGAACAAGAATTTTAGTCCGCTTATAGAATCAAATGAAATGATACGATGAGCTTTGGAACAAAACTCGTTCATTGATGGAGCGTTCACACTAATGCAATATCGGACCGAACGATCGTTTATTGTGTGATTGGCCCAATAATCAGGTGAAAAGCCTGTAGCGAGTACCCAACGTTGGTCTATCCACCAGGCCAGTAACAGAGACAGCTGGATGATTGATGCTGTCCAAAGCTATGGGGTGAACAATTGCAGAAGATTGAGACTACTTGAGTTCATATCTAATGCAGTCCGACCCTGGGACCTGATCACTACAGCTTCAGCCACAGAAGGAATCCTGAATGAAACCGAGACTATGAAAATGATTCCCACAATATTCAGATTTTCCGGACCCTCTCTAAACACCCTTCACAAGCAGCGAGACGCTGAGAGCATTCAGTTCAGATGTGGATTCCCTGGATGCACTAATGACCACCACAAACCACAACACTCCCCTGCTGCAATAACAATATTAACATTAACTGCACAATTCTGAGACCATCTGTCCTCTCTGACCTGTGGTTAGTCATGTAACACGGTAGACAATGTTTGTCATGGTTACTGAGATTAGTCACAGAATCGTCACCCACGTCAATCAGTAATGAGATCGCTGTGGTATTTTAGCAGTTTTGCAGAGTTAAGCAATGTTACAATAACTGACGCATCTATTTCATATCCTCTATAAAGTAACATTTTACATTTACCGAGGCTGCTGTTGGTCCTACAAGTGGGGCCACATTCCAGTGCAAATACTTCCTTCCAAACTAGACACCATACTCCAATGGAGAAAGGGTCACTCCATGGTCTGTGCATGACCTTGTGGTGATATCTACAGGAGCTGGGAAAGATCCCTCATTGTGTTCACAAAATGTTCACTTTTTAAAAGGACCCAAGTTCATCTTCTCTTATACGTGTGGAATACGAGGACGTAACAAACCCAGGGTCCAGAGCTAATTTGATGGACCTGATGCATTGCAGTGTCCTGTGTAGCCAGAGAAACGCTTTTGTTGCATTGATTACAATCCAAGTGTTGTTTTATATTGTCCTTATAAAATTTCTATTGGGGGTCAGTTTAAGTGAACAACATTTGCCCCCTAACCTCCCATATAAGGAACAGAGCAAGCGACTGGGCACCTCTTAGATATTAGTTGTTCTAATCTACGTCTTGGGACCACACAGATGATGGCGGTCTATGACTGGTTGAATGTGGTCACAGACATCAACTCTTCTGCCCCCTCCAGGGATTTATACATTACTTAATTTTGGAGTGTGTGGCTGGATCACTTACAAATAATTTGTTAGAAATGTATTTTAATTAGTGGTGCAGGCACCAAATTATATCATTGCAAATGAACTGATTTTGATATTGTTGTTTTTGTGTATTAGAAATGTACGGAGTTCTGATGTAGTAGGCATTTGTTTGTGGAAATCCTCATTAAGGCTGATTATACGTTTTTCATGAGAAGTGACAAAAATGTGCTTTAGCCTGAAAGCCCAGCAGGAGGCCGTTACCTGTTGTCACGTCTTGTTAGAGAGCCAGGAAACTGTCTGAACAATGTAACTCAGGATACAAGTATTAGGATATAATAGATTAATGTAAGTTTTGTTAAAGCTTAAATTGCGTTAGCTCCACGGTTAAGATATAGTGCATCCTAATGGTAATTATTGAATATGATTTATCAGTCTTTGCAGAGCCATCTAGGATCATGAGGCGGTGTTACCCCTGGTAATAGTTGTCAGAATCTGTATAAAAAGGAGCTCTGTTTGACCATGTATACCATCTGTAAGTTCTGGAAAGATCACTAGTACCAGAAACTGGCGTGTAACTGTCCTTATTAGGACACTTGAGTTAATAAAACATCACTGCTTCAAGATCCTGTTCTGATGCCTACTTACTGCAGTAATTCTTGTGACCTACAGAATAGACCAACCTAATCTGTTATCCGGCTGTTCTGAGGTTCCGGTACCAATACTCTGCTCATGATAGTCCAGGGGGAACCATCCACAGCAACCCTGATCTAAAGGAAGATGCCAGGGTTCAGGTGCCCAGCGAGTGGATATACTACCAGTGAGAATTACCCAGAAGGAAGCGGTTCTAGGTGCCGGTGTAGGAGCCTAGTGGTGGCAGCAGCAAAAGCCGATCCTACTGCGGTTAGAGGGTTTATTTGGGATAAAGGGGATGGTGGCAAGGCAAGTCCAGCCGGTCTCCAGCAACACAACAGACGGTGTCACAGTGTATTTGGTCTATCGTGTCATTCTAGTATATTTCTATAAAGGTGGAGTTATTTGCACTGCGGAGTGAGACTAGGGCAGCACGGGGGGTGTGAATGGGTGGACGAATGTAGACATGGTACAGTAAGGAGGTTCCAGATGCAGCCGAATCAAGTCCTGGGTTTATCTTAACGCTTGTATTTAGCTGTATGATTTGCACTAGCTCCAGGGCAGGTGTAAGAGCCTACAAATAGTGACGACGAACACAGCGTAGTCTTCTGAAATGTATGTGTACCACTAACCAGCACAGCACATGGGTGTGCAAATATGGGGGGGCATAAGTATGTTATTGTATGTACAGTACGCATTAAGAACATACTGATTGATGTATTTAAAAAAATAAATAATTCTGAAATATTTTGTTAAACCAACCATATTTATTAATGAGTATACTGTTTTAGAGTTAATTTATTTTTGTATGTGCCCTTATATTGTACATATGCTTGTGTGTATACAGCAGGGTGTTTGTGTGTGTTTACGTACAACAAGTACCACTGAGGCAGAGCGTACTTTCACCCCGATTTCAAATCTAAACGCTTCTCGTGATCTACTTGGTTTGGATACGAAAACCACATTTACATATAAGAGGAGTCTTAGGACTATCCCACAACGTATGGGGGGGGGGGGGGGGGGGGATGGGTGTGGGGCATTGGTCTCCACAAGTTGTACCCCCCGAGAGACTGGTCGGGTGATGCAGTATGTTATCCTTTACCTGCCCTGTCCATTCTCGCAGTATCTGTCGGGTGATGTAACATTTTCTGTAAACTCTTATCTGTTACAATATGATCTGTCTGCAATCAAAGCTGGGTACACTGGAACTAAAGTGCAGTCTCCATTGTTTACATTCTCTAGATACTGTTTGCATTGTTTGAGATGTTATGAAATAAGAAGAAAGTTGAATGATTTAGCTGATAAACTACCGGACTTAACAGAAAGAGGGTTACATTGTTAAATTCCCCCATTATCATTAGAAAACTATTTGTGAATTTGTCTACTGTCTGGGTAACAGGCTGCGAGGTTGCTAATTATCTAGTTCAGTGTACAGTCATGGTCAAAAGCTTTGAGTGACACAAATATTATTTTTGACAGTCTGCTGCCTCAGTTTTTAAGATGGTAATTTGCATATACTCCAGAATATCAAGAAGAGTGATCAGATGAATTGCAATTCATTTCAAAATCCTTCTTTGCCTTGACAATGAACTCTATCCCAAAAACATTTCCACTGCATTTCAGCCCTGCCACAAAAGGACTAGCTGACATCAGGTCAGTGAATTTCTCGTTAACATAGGTGAGAGTGTTGGCGAGGACAAGGCTGGAGATCACTCTGTCATGCTGATTGAATTATAATAACAGATTGGAAGCTTTAAAAGGAGTGGTGCTTGAAATAATTGTTCTTCCTCTGTTAACCATGGTTACCTGCAAGGAAACACGTGCAGTCATAAATGCTTCGCACAAAGAAGGCTTCACAGGCAAAGATATTGCTGCTAGTAAGATTGCACCTAAATCAACCATTTATCGGATCATCAAGAACTTCAAGGAGAGAGGTTCAATAGTTGTGAAAAGGCTTCAGGGCGCCCAAGAACGTCCACAAAGCACCAGGGCCGACTCCTAAAGTTGATTCAAATGCGGGATCGGGGCACCACCAGTGCAGAGCTTGTTCAGGAATGGCAGCAGGCAGGTGTGAGTGCATCTGCACGCACAGTGAGGCAAGGACTTTTGAAGGATGGCCTGGTGTCAAGAAGATCAGCAAAGAAGCCACTTCTCTCCAGGAATAACATCAGGGACAGACTGATATTCTGCAAAAGGTAAAGGGATTGGACTGCAGAGGACTGGGGTAAAGTCATTTTCTCTGATGAATTCCCTTTCAGATTGTTTGGGGCATCTGGAAAAACACTTGTCTGGAGAAGGAAAGGTGAGCGCTACCATCAGTCCTGTGTCATGCCAACAGTAAAGCATCCTGAGGCCATTCGTGTGTGGGGTTTCTCAGGCTAAGTGGCTTGGAGATCGAAACATCTAAATTTTGGGTCCCTGGACAGGAAACTCGCCCGATCTTAATCCCATTGAGAACTTGCGGTCAATCCTCAAGAGGCGGGTGGACAAACAAACCCACAAATTCTGACAAACTCCAGGCATTGATTAGACAAGAATGGGCGGCCATCAGTCAGTATGTGGCCCAGAAGATGATTGACAACATGCCAGGGCGAGTTGCAGAGGTCTTCAAAAAGAAGGGTCAACACTGCAAATATTGACACTGCATGAACTTAATGTAATTGTCAGTAAAAGCCTTTGACACTTATGAAATGCTAGTAATGTTACTTCAGTATAACATACACATCTGGCAAAAAGGTCTAAAAACACTAAAGCAGCAAACTGTGAGAACCAATACTTGTGTCATTCTCAGAACTTTTGGCCATGACTGCATAAGCTAAGTCCTATATAGTGTGTGATAAAATTATATAGTGACCATCAGTTTCTCTCTTTGTGAGTTATAACCACTCCATATTTGGATGATTAGTACAGAGCAATAATGTATAATTATGTTATTGTGTCTCCCGCACTAACTATATCTGGTCTGTGCTTAATGCTAGAGAATGTTTGGTTGGTGAATTAAGATCTCCAGTTGACTGTGGTTCATGTAAATATTAGCAAACCTTCATTATTCAGTATATCTCCAAATATGAGCTTTAATTACATCATGGATCTGTACTTGGACCAGTGCTTTTTAATATCTTTAGTGGTGACATTGCAAATGGTATTGAATGGAAAGTATGACTTTATAGATGATACAAAGATATGCAACAGGGCAGACACCCCAGGAGGGGTAAAACAAATGATTGGTTGTCTAGGTAGACTAGAGGAATGGTCAAGAGAGCGACAACTACAGTTTAATGCCAAAAAATGCAAAATCGTGCACTTGGGTCTCAAAATCCCAAAGGCTAAATATAGTATTAGTGGCACTATAATGAAAGCTACTGAGGAGGAAAGGGATCTAGAAGTCACTATTTCAGGTAAGTAATGTAACAAAACAATGAGGAAGGCAAATCAGATGCTTCGTTACATAGGGAGAGGAATCAGTAGCAGAAAGAAGTAATAATACCACTGTATAGGTCATTGGAGCGGCCTCATCTAGATACTGTGTCCAGTTCTGGAGGCCGTATCTCCAGAAGGATATAAATACATTAGACTGTACAAAGAAGGGCAACTAAAATGGTGCATGGCCTACAGCACAAAACTTACCTGGAAAGACTAAAAGATCTTATATGTATAGTTTGTAGCAGAGAAGGGAAAAGTGGGGACATGATAGAAACTTTCAGATATAACAAGGTGCAGGAGGGAAACATTCTACAAAGAAAGAGAAGTATTAGAAGACGAGGACATGCACTGACACTGGGGGGAAGAGAAGTATTAGAACACGAGGACAATGCACTGACACTGGGGGGAAGAGAAGTATTAGAACACGAGGACATGCACTGACACTGGGGGGAAGAGAAGTATTAGAACACGAGGACATGTACTGACACTGGGGGGGAAGAGAAGTATTAGAACACGAGGACATGTACTGACACTGGAGGGAAGAGAAGTATTAGAACACGAGGACATGTACTGACACTGGAGGGAAGAGAAGTATTAGAACAGGAGGACATGTACTGACACTGGGGGGAAATAGGGTCAGAGGGAATCTGAGGAATAACTACTTCACAGAAAGGGTAGTGGGTAAGTGGAATAGCCTCCATCAGAGGTGGTAGAGGCTAGTACATTAGAGTAGTTTAAACATGCTTGGGATAGACATAAGGATATCCTTTCAAAGATTAAAGGACAAAATGGGGTTTGAGGTTACCATAGTTTTAAAACTGGGCAGACTAGATGAGCCAAGCAGTTCTTATGTCAACGTCTATGTTATTGTTGGGGAAGAAGCCAAAAATCGAAATATCCAGCGGTTATGCAAATTTACGAAGCGATTAGGATACAATGCTCGTAGACTATACTTATTACAGCTCCGCACATCTGATTATTACATCAATAACAGAAGGATAACACAGGTTTTAATTGCACTGGTAAGTACGGAAACAAAGCCATAAAAATATTTATTAAAGTAAACCATTGTTTTGTTTATACCATCATCTATCTATTGGCAATCTTAGATTATAGCTTAACAAGTAGTGCCAAATATAATGAAATAATACTTTATATATTTATGACTTTCTCAAATTTATAATCTCATCGTCCTCATTGTAGACCAGGCCTGTCCAACCTGCGGCCCTCCAGGTGTTGTGAATCTACAAGTCCCACTGTCCCAGCATGCCCTTCCAGCTATCAACTGGTTGTCTACTTGCAAAGCATGCTGGGGCTTGTAGTTTCACAACAGGGTCTACAACAGACCTGTCCAACCTGCGGCCCTCAAGGTGTTATGTCCATACAGGCGGAATCCAGACTCTAATGTAAATTATTGGATTAATCACCATTAGTTGTTACCAAGTTCTGAGCTCAGAGGCTTATTGGTCTTGCAGATGAGGTATGTACTCTGGAATTATGATCGGGTGACAATGTTGCGGTGTTTAAATCCTGGAAAAAAAAAACCCAGTGTCCAGTTTATGGTGAGCTGCCTGAGTTACTGGTTATGAATCCCTCTCGTTCCCATATTGTCCCATCGTCTTCTGACGCAGTCTGCGCTATCCTGGCTCTTGTTGATCTATCGGTGAGTGTACCGGGGGCTGGTCGGCACATTCTAACCCAGGGGGACGGGACGGCTCAGCAGCCTATTGGGAACATTTTAAAGGAAGAAAAAATGCAGGTGACCCAGTGACCTCAGTCCAAGCCCACTCTGTGACTGGCCAGGGGGGCAAATCCCCGCAGCCCAGCCGGCCCCTGGAGTGACAGATCGGCCCTCTTGTTCTGCTCTCTCTCTACTGCCCCACCATCCCGAGGTGGTGAACAAGTGCTGCACGCACTAGAGATTGGTGACACAGACATAGGGCTAAATTTACTAAGCTGCGGGTTTGAAAAAGTGGGGATGTTGCCTATAGCAACCAATCAGATTCTAGCTGTCATTTATTTAGTGCTTTCTACAAAATGACAGCTAGAATCTGATTGGTTGCTATAGGCAACATCCCCACTTTTTCAAACCCGCAGCTTAGTAAATATAGCCCTTAGTGTGTTTGTCAGAAGCGTTAGACTCACCCTCTCTATCGGGTAAGAATTATCTTATAAACTAGTATATGTAACAAGTATTACTACTTATGTATTGAGCACCTCTCGTTACATAGAATATTTATGTTAGACGGAGTTGAGCCACTGACTCAATGACTGTCCATTGGTGCGGTAGCACAGTGATTAGCATTGCTGACTCGCAGCACTGGGGTCATGAGTTCAGTTCCCGACCATTAATCTTATCTGCGGGAAGTTTGTCAGTTTCCCCCGTGTTTGTGTGGGTTTCCTCCCATGGCTCCAGTTTCCACCCAGAGTCCAAAAAAACATGTCAGTAGGTTAATCGGCTGCTGACATAAAAGGACCCTATACTATGTGTGTGTGTGTTAGGGAAATTAGCCTGTAAGCTCCAATGGGGCAGGGACTGAGGTGAGTGAGTTCTCTGTACAGCACTGCGGAAGGTGGTGGCGCTATATAAATAATCAACTGAAACACAAGCTCATTTAACACCATATTTTAATCCATTGTAATCCACTATAATAAGTTATAATACTATACAATAATCAAACAACTACAATGACTTTCAAGATGAATAGTTTTCAGCTGTAAGATATGTTATTATGTTGCTAATCGAATCCTTTCAAATTCGTGCAGCTTATTGTTACATGGTCCTGTGTATCCGTGTGCCACCTGCACACACTAGAGGCAGATACATATGTGCTACATACACACAATAATGTATAGTGTATACACATATAGTGCATTTATATTGCTGTGCAGATGGTACCATATATAACATGGGATCAAACAAGCGCTGGCTTATTTCTATATAATCTGAATGCCTCTATACCTTATTATTGAGAGGTTACTTTCTTCTAATAAATGCTGGTTCAGGTGACACAATGCCTGCATTCACTGCGTGCAGGTCACACATTTTAATGACTAATAATATAATCTTTTAGTGTAAAAGTATCTGGTGTGAGACCAATGGAAACGTAGTGAATTGTTGCACACGCGTCTCAGTCCTTTACGTCGGATGAAGCGGTTCCAGGGTTGCAGATCAATTGATGTAAACCAAGAGATTATAACGCACTGAGTAAGAGTCTTGTGTAACTTATTCCATTGCGACATGTACCTGGTAGTTAAGCAGCAGCGGCCCCATTCTTATTGGCTTATATATATATATATATATATATATATATATATATATATATATATATATATATATATATATATATATATATATATTCTGCCTTTTTGACAGTCCATTCCCATCAGTATTACATTACAACTATGCAGCCAAGTGTCAATTTATTGATTATCAATCTGGTTTCCGATAATCGGTGGTCGTTAGTTGCTGAGCCTCACGCATTTTGGTCCAGTTTGTCAATCATGGGCTAATCTCTCTGCTGACTTCTGGCAGAAGTTTGAAGTGTTTGGTGTGTACCCCGGACGGGTCCTGGATCACGCAGGTGAATGTTTTTGTGAAGTCTTCCGGCTGGGTGGTCGTGAACACCAGAGGTTTTGTCACGTTATAGAGCTTGTTATCTTTTTGTAGCCTGTGGGAAAACACAAGAGGTCAGTCCAGCAACATCGTTATTCTTCTCTGTTGGGATTTTACATCTAGTCATTAAAATGACTGGATTGCAGTACAGATAGAGGACCTGCCACCTATACACAGTGCAGGAAGACATTTTAATAAATATATGTAAACACTCCCAATTCCAGGACCAAAAATTGAATGTATAATTTGCTGATCTGTCCTTGTTTTTTTTATGGTTTAAATAGATAATTAGAGCATGCTTGTCTAGTCTCCCGTATTGTCTGGGAGGCCGCCAAATTTTGGGGAGTCCTCCCGGGCTCCTGACAGAGGAGGACACCCTCAGGGGTCCTCCTTCACTTCGTCCTGAAGTGGGCAGGGCCTTGATTCAATGTATCGTCATGGCCCCTGCTGCGCTGTGATGTCAATCGCGTTTGGATTTTGGCCGGGATAATGCTAATCACATTGTCATGCCCCCCTCTGACCAGTGATATATATGATTTAACTGGAGAGTTTATACTTGGATAATATGTCCATCATGCTCACTCTCGCTGCTCTTGGTTGCCATGTTTGTGGGGAGTTGTTTTTCCTACTATGCAGGCAAATAGGGACTGACAGTTTTGTAGACTTGCTTTACAGAAATGCAGCGTGTGGATCGGTTGATTCATATAAGGGGAGGGGTGAGTGAATTCAAACTAAAATAAATGCCTGCAGAATTCATTCAGAACATTGTCCTAATATGTGGGAGGAGCTTCGGCTGTCTGTAATGTAGCTGCAGGGCGATGTCAGGGTCACACTGAACAGTGTATGTTACCTCCAAGGTTCCTATCTGGGGTTTAGTCTTTAACAACACAGTAGAATGATTTCCATCCTCATATAAAGACCCTCTGGGTGTCTGTCACACTCTGCTGCCTTCACTATCTATATAAGGATTAATAAGGTGAATGCAGAGAGCAGCGTCTCACCTCTGGGCCTTTTCCGTCACCCGTCCATCGGGGTAAGCGTCCTCAATGAAACTGTTATTTACCAGCCAGTAGACCAGGTGGAACCGCGGCCATTTGGTCTCTGCTGTGCATGATATAGTGCATTCACCACCTGGGGAGGGGAAAGAATAAACATCTTAACGTCTGCAACCAATCAGAGCACAGACTGATCCCCACCCTCCCCAGGGGAGTCACAGCGGAGCCCCTCTGCCAGTTACTGATTGCCGGTCATTGTCACCTCTGTCCTATCTGCTCACCTACTAAACTGAGGTAACTACAGGATAGATGCACGGCAATGATGTCATATATAGAACATTATCCAATGTAATAGGCAGAGAAATGGGGATTTGTACAGTTTCCTATGTTACTAGCTATATATAAACTTCTGCAGCGCACAGTGCGTTCTCTATTGAAATAAAAACTGACTTTGTGTTTACTTCAGAATTGTCTTTAGTACATATGTGCATTTAGGGGCAATACTTGCAGTATAACTCACTGCTAGGAAACTATTGCATAAATGTCTTTGTATTATTACTAGAGACTCTCTATATCTCACCATAACTACTAATCACAATGGATCCTTCTAGTAACTATATTGTGTTCATCTTGGTAACATGAGATAATTGGAACTACATTTATTTTAACGATCACTGGAAGCTGCGCTTATCTAAGCACCACTGCTAGGGGGCGCCATTGCTCTTTCATATATTGTGTCCTTACTAGTGTAGGATCTGCAAGATGCAGCCTCTCTAAATGTCAGCGAAGGAATATACACCTCTCAATGTATGGAATACTGTGCCTATCTTTCCGCTGGAGGATTTACCTTCCTTTGTGATGACCGTGTTGTCTTCTGGATAGAGAATCTTTGGCCGATGTGAAGCTGCAATGATAGAGATCAGTACATGGTATATAAGCGTTATTGATGGGCATTCGGCTCAATAAATATCTCCGTATAATAACTAAAATGATTATTTAGGATACAGAAAAGGCTCCTGGTATTTCTGGCATTGTGTTAGTACAGTATAAATAATAAAAAGAAAACAGATGAACATTCAGGACAAGCGATAAGAGGTGGTAATGGTAATATGATTACATGTTCTGTGTACAGCGCTGTGTAATAGTTATTAGGAGATTGTCCTATAAAGTGACCTGCTCGTTATACATTCTACCACCACAAACATCAGCGTTATAAAACACAGATGTAAACAATTCTACCAATGCATGCAAAGCTTTACCTATGTGACTTCTCATAGCGATGAGTCCCAGGATGAAGGGAATGACTGTCCTACTTCTACATATGTGTGTAACGTAGAGTAGGATTAGCCTCCTCTGTACAACTGACAGTTTCAAAATGACGTCACACAATTGTTGTTGTGCAATATGTTATTAAATTCAGCTTTATCCTAAAACACGGCTTGTTGGAATTGTTATAATGTTTAAATGTAGCTTAAAAGGTCAATTCATGGTATAATTAGTATACAACCTTTACTCATTATGAAAATGCTTCTATCCTAGTATCTGTTCTTGTTCTGTGGTTGCTGATATTGGGGGAGTCACATAGTACATAGAGGGACAGGGCTGTATGTCAGATCTATGCCCTGCTGGGAACTATATATATTATATTCATGTAAAGTCAGATATTGCTCTGAATAAGAAGTCAGACTGTGGCAGGAAGTTGTTCTATCTGGATACTCAGACTGGGCTCAGCCCTTTTACTAATATGTAATTATATAACACTGCGTATTACTTTCAAAGCTCACAGTGCACTGTTAATATTGTATAGAATTGGGGGGGTTAGTATATTTTGGGGGTCACAGTACTCTGTGGGTACTCTATATAAGGGGCTAGTATATTCTGGGGGTCACAGTACACGGTGGATACTGTATATAAGGGGCTAGTATATTCTGGCGGTCACAGTACACGGTGGATACTGTATATAAGGGGGTTAGTATATTCTGGGGGTCACAGTACTCTGTGGGTACTCTATATAAGGGGGTAGTATATTCTGGCGGTCACAGTACACGGTGGATACTGTATATAAGGGGGTTAGTATATTTTTGGGCTCACAGTACACTGGATACTGTAAATTACAGAGTCAGTATTTTCCGGGTCTCCTTACCTGCTATCACGTTGGTGAATCTGACCATCACAAGAAGAGACAACAGGTGTAATCCACCTAACCTCTCCTTACCTGAAACAATAGAGGGCGACACTGAGCTGGGTTCACTCTCTCTCACACCATCATTAATGTGCAGCCCTCACTCCATAGACTCAGCTGGAGATTAATAGACTGAACACTGAGGGTCTTCCCTCCTTCCTGCCCTCTGAAGCCCTTTGCCACATCCCAGACCCTATAACCCCTGACACTAGGCAGAGATTAGACATGGAGTACATGGCTGGAATACCCTACATGGGAAGATGATGGTACTCTCATCACTGCTGCATCATGCAGGAATTCTGTGCTCAGACAAAGCAAAACATACAAAGCTGACCATATACTACTAGAAATCCTTTATAAGATATAAGAGCAGTGAAGAATATATCTGTATGGAGACCAGAATAATGGTACAATAAGTACAGGGCTTCTTATCACACACTTCTCACAATCCCAAAAATAAATTGAATACTTTTTTAAAAGCCACCTACTCCCCAGGATTACTACAGATACTATCCTGACTGTACAGATTATAAATACATGTAATAATTATATGTAGCATAAGATCACTCACCTGGCCCTGAGCTGCCGGCCATTGTGTGTGAGTGTGTGTGAGTGTGTGTGTGTGAGATATCTCTGCTCGCAGTCTGGTATTTATACAGTAGCTCAGCATTGTGTAATCACTTTCACTCTGTATGGTGCGTGTGTTACACTATGCAATAGTTTCTGCTGTACTGTGTGTGTGGGTGGGTGTGATACTTCTTCTATTACCAGTCTGACATGACTTCTATACACTGAGCAGCCACAATGTTGAATTAAATCCACCTGTCTAATATTGTGTAGATCCCCCTCGTGCAGCCAAAACCACTCCGACCCGTTGAGGCATGAGCCCCACCAGATCTCTGAAGGTGCCCTGTGGTATCTGGCACCCAGACATTAGCAGTAGATCCTCAGTATTACCCCGGTTCACATTATGTCACACAGTGATGTCCCTGGTTCATGTCCCCATGGTTTTTGCTGAGTGGGTAAAGACTGTATTTTACTCCCCCCCCCCCCATGAACTTCTACAGAGAAGCCTTCATGCTACTTTCTGAAGTCATAGTATCTGTTCTAAACTTGTGAAATGTTTTTAAATGATAGATTGTCTTAGTATAACTACCAAATGTTCTTTAATATAGATTGTCTTTGTATAGATTTAATACAGCTTGATTTGTTTATTTAAAAGACTGTAAGTGTTCTGTTCATAAACATTTAATAAATAACTTGTATTGATGATAAACAACTATTCACTTTACCTTTACACTGAATTCCGTGCGGTGCGTCCAGTAACAAACATGAGATACAACAATATAAATTTATAGCACATCCCATAACCAGTAACGCAGCGACTATAGATTCTAAAATACTCCCAATCAAATGAGTTTGTGCTGTCAACGGAATCTGAATAAAAACTAGATTAATGACAATGAAAAATTCTTTCTAACAGCTATTGTACTAATTGGTAGTTAATATTAATAATAATATTTATCTAATGTCTAAATACATTTTTATGGTGAAATAAACAGTGAAACTGAGGTTAGCCAACCGCTGAAACTCTGACATAATTTAACATAGGATTGGGAGTCTTTGTATATCTACAGTCACTGTTACAACTCTCGTAAAACAAGACACCAAACGCGAGAAAAAGGGGTTCCAAGCCCTATAGTAGTCCTTGGACTTTTGCCCCCCATGAAAAATCTTTGTTCCTACGCCCCTGCCCCAGTTCATCGTATGCCACAGTATTGCCCCAGTTGTAGTTGCATAGCCCTGATTGTACACAATATAATAATGTAATAAAGTGACCTACATTAAAGAATAGTGTCTGCACCACGTTTAGTGTGTAAATATAATTAAATACAGATATCTGTTGTTTTTCTCTTAATCTTATGGGAATCTTCTTTCCTACCGCCGTCCACACGGAAATATCAAAGAAGTAATGGGAACAGACGCCGCGCCATCATAAATTACAGCATAGTTGGCAACATTGACAAAATGTGTTCCAGGAGGCAGGTGTGTATGGGGGGGCGGGGCCCAAAAAACACGATCATCTAGTTTTGGGCAATAAAATAGAGGGCGGGACTACAATGACGCGTACACGGCACCACTAAGCTTCCCCCCTGCCCCCTCCATTTAATTTGTAGAGCGGGCCGGGAATCGGGAGAATTGCCTGCTCCTGCCGGAGACCGACCCGGATTTCGGCAGTCTCCCGTACATTCTGGGAGAGTTGGCAAGTATGACAGCTGCCGCGCTATTGCATGAAGTATGAATAATTATTTATTAGTGGGAGGGATCAAGACGCAGTAAGCCAATCAGAAGTGTCTAGATAACGCTGCCAATCATCATCAGTGTGCACCAGTCCCCAGCACATCCGGACAGACCTGTCTTAGTCCCATATACAAGGACCTGACTGTTCTCAGCCCGGAGTCGTACATGTCAGATGCAACTGTGTGCAGTACAGACCTGCACGGTTTATGCAATGAAAACAGATCTACATCTAACTGAACATGAGGCCATTGTTGTAGGATAAGACAATACATTAAGCGAAGTGTATTTATAAGCACATTCCCCACCATGCACTGGTGTGACAGTTATACTGTGATATGGATCAGCTGCAGGATACTAATCCCTGGAGGAATGTAAGACATAGAGCAGTACAGGAGACATATAAGATACTGTGCCTATAATCCAGGCTGGAGAAGGTGATAATTCTTATATGGGATATACGGCTGCGTTTATATCACAGCGCTGATTATACGTCGTGTTAGTAATGTGTGGGAGAGGATCTGCGGATATAGAAACACATTCATATACAGTGGAGTTGTCATTAAATGGTATAAAGACTAAAAGAAGGCAGGGTTTATAATCACCAATATTTTATTTTAAATGAGAAAAAGCAATAACAGTGCAGTTTATCACATTACATTGAATCATCGCATTACAGAAAATAATAATTACCTGTTACCATCACAGATGAATCGGATGAATTATTTCCAGCGTCTCTTCCTCTTTCAGAAACTGATGAGAGTCAAAATGTGACCTACACCCCCCCCCCCCCCCCTTCACCCCCAAACAAAGATTCCTGGTGGAAAATGAAAAGGTTAGCTTAGTCCTCTATGTCCACTTTAATTAAGGAAAATGGGTAAATAAGATTATTTAGTCTACGTCCCTCTGTGTTGGTGAGAATGTGATGGAAGGTGGAACATCTACCACATTTCATGTGACCCAAGATCTCAACCTTCTAGTATTCAAAATATACAACAAACCAGATTCCCTCTGAACCCATGGTCCGGCCTCGTAGGTTTTCTCAACTTAGCCGAGTTCCAATAAAGCAGCAAAATGTATAATAGAGAAATCCTGGAAGTAATCTATAACCAGCAGGCGATTAAATCTTTGAACCACCCCAGATGGCCTCACTCCTTACTAAAGAGTTTCCGATATTCTGGTGCCCAAACTCTCAGACCTATATACCTGACCCGTAGAGGGGCAGACTCTGACTCCGCGACACGTGCTGACATGATCTCAAAGCCATTTAGGGACCCTTCCCTTGATTCCCATTACAGGCCCCTTTCTCTACTAAATGACCTAAACATTTTTTCTACAATCTTTGCAACAGGTAAAACATTTTTCTTCCTTCTTTAATCCGACCATCAGGTTGGGTTTGTTCCAGACCTCGGACAACATCAGATGTATAGATAGACTCTAGGCCTTATTCACTCCATAAAAAAACTCAAATCAAGGCTTTATTTCTACCACTTGACATTGAGAACTAGTTTGACCGGATTGTCTGCCCATGTATGTTTCGGACATTCTCTTATATAGACTTTAGAAATACTTTTCTTACAGGCATGTCGGTGCTAGACCGTTCCTCTTTTGCCATGTTGTCGACAAGTGGCCTCACCTCCAACGCATTTGGTCTCACGATCAGAACGAGGCAAAACTGCATCCTTTTACACCTCAATTTTGCACTAGTCATCGAGCCCTTGGGCCAGGTGTCAATTCAGGTAACTTAGAACATAAAACACATTGTACGCCGATAATGTCCTTTTAACCATCACACAGCACCAGGATCTGTTGGTCTTTCTTGAGGAAATAGAGAGCTCTGGGGATACAAAATGAATACTTAAAAATAGAAATCCTAGACTTCTATCTTACCCGTCATATTAAATCAACTCTCCCTGCCTAGATCCTCCACCAGAGACCCCCATGAACTTGCTTGGGAATCGGACACCGGAGAGGACCGTCTCCTTGATAAAGAAGACTGAGCTGAAATCTGAGATCATACGTCCTCTAGCTCTATCTGTGCTAATATTAAAGAAAACATGTACAAATTGCTGTATTGTTGGTACTATGTCCCACCCTGGTTACATAACATTGGACACTTCTCAGAGGTGCTGAAGTGTCAGAGTTATCCTCAGCTTTTTCCTACATATTTGGTGGTCTTGCCAAAGCTACGGGATACTGGACTGCATGGAAAGACCTAATACTCACTATTCTTCAAATTAGCCTCCCACTCTCCCCCAAATACTATTGACTTCCCCTCGTTCCTCCCAGGACTACTGAGCAACAAGCTAAATTTATTCAATTTATACATCACTTCATCTGTTTCACCAACTGGACAGGCGTTGAAAATCTGCCCCATCTGTTACAGCAGATATTTAAAGAATATGGTAAATGTATCTATGGAGTGTATGACTATATCAATCATTAATAACTAAGTCATTCACCAGGACCTGGGAACCTTGGGCGACACACAGTAATATTTATAGGGCTATTAGCCCTATAATTAGTCATTTTCTTTCACAAAGACATGCAATCTCATTATCTCTCCTGCCTGGGCCTGGGCCCCTCTTCCTCTCAAGTTGATGACAATCCTGTTTAATAATCCATTGAAGTCACAGTTCAAACTTGTTGTTTTGATGCAATTTCTCATTTCTCGTGACCTGTGCAATTTGTTATAATGTTGGGTTGTTCATCCTTGAAATTAAATTTTAAAAAAATGAAAGAATTACAGCATCAATCAAAAATATTATATATAACTTGTATGCAGGTAGATAGATTTGACCAGATCTGGGACCCCTGGTGTGACGGGATGGGCTTACTTTGCCATCCGGTCTGTTGGGAAAAAGGAAGAAGGGACGTTACACAATTTATCTGGGTTTCTCTCTCACCATCAGTAACCGACTGTTACTGACCCCTCCTACTGGTGTCACCTCCCACCAGACACTCGCCGACTGCGAATGCCAACTGCGCAATAGTTGTAGGAGAATCTCGATGCCACCATCAGACTCCTTCACCAGCAGCTAGAACCGCTTACTTCTGGGTAGCTCGTATAGCTGCTGCAGTACCTCTTTGCGGGCTGACTGGTACCTCCTGACCACTTATTATTGATTCAGACTGCTGGATAGAGGGCAGAGCGTTGACTCAGAGACACTGGGTTCAATGCAGGACAGCCGGGGGAACGGATTAGAGTGTAAGCTCTTTTCTGTTGGTCACAGGATTCAGCAGGTAATAGTCATAGACAGAATCTTCAAGCAGTGATGTTTATTGCTCAAGGATCCTTATAAGGACCTTTACACAATAGTTGGAGATGCTGGTGATCATCCAGAAGTACTCATGGTATACTAAAGCTAAAATACAAAATAAAGCTCTTTATATTCAATTTATGAAACACATATTGGCACAGGGTAACCCAACCCCCTGATCCTACCTGGCACCACAAAGTCTGAGATATTACATCCGATGTTTAGCATCAGGATGTAATATATTTTCAAAACTTGGATTTAACGTAATTTAAACTTTACAGAATGCACATCAATCTGTGATTTTCCAAATTACTTGCTGGTACATTATTCAAATAGTCCCCTATCTTTTTAACAGCACAGAATACACAGGCTGGAAAGGTAATGACTCCTTGCTGTGTAATCAGGCTAAAGAGATGTGTTGGTCACTCTGATAAAAAAAGGGGGATTTCCTTTCTTACAAAAATGAAAGAAAAAGTTTCCTTCAACACGGCATATTACCTCAAAAAGCAAGACATGAACAATATGAAAATAAATACATTTACACACTCTCCGTTCCAGAAAGGGTTCAGTTCTGGTGCTGCGCGCTAGTTACTTACCTGTGCCGCAGCGCCCATACGTTCAATACACTCATTCATTACATTTAAAAATACATTCTTCACTCCCTGTCGCTGTATCCACTGTGTTACTCTTCCGGCGCTGCACCCCACATATTAAATACATGTATTTTTATTATTTACCTTTTTTAATAACTATGTTATACAAGCAGTGCCTAACGGCGGTGAATTAACCCCTTCAGTGCCGGATATTAACCCTCCCAGCCCCAGGGCACATTTAAAGACGGCCGCCACACACGTGTGGTGGGCAGAACACTCGACCCGGCCACGCCTAGGTTTTGTAGAACTCGGAGGGTACACATATTTCACACTTTTCAGTACAAGTCACGAGGATTATTTTTATTAAAATGACAAGCGATACATTGATGATACAATACTTTTTTTTCAATTAGGTCCCAGCAATATTAATATATTTGAAAATTGATGTTGCCCTCCCACTTCACTGTTATTTTCCCCCTTTTATTCTTTCTCTTGTTTCTCACTCCCCCCCCCACACACACTTTTCTAACTTAGCATCAGAGTGTAATTTGTGATAGATTGTAGAGACACAATAGGTGGCTGTATTATACTAATAGTGATGTCTGTGGTCTTCGTAGCCTGAGCCAGGAGACTTGAGTTAATAGAAGTAGAACATTGGTTCCCAAATCCAGTACTATGGATGCTTGTGCACAGGTAGTTAACTCAAAATGATTGAGGCACTAATACACCTGTATTCAAGCACGGACATCCTTAAAACCTGGACTGCTGGGGGAGGGGGATGGGCTTGAGGATCAGGTAAACACTGAACTAGAGCAGTCATTGGGTGAGATGAAATAAGGCTATCTTAGTGATCTAGTGGATCTGTGCATAACATAGATACATAGAATTTGACGGCAGATAAGAACCGCTTGGCCCATCTACTCTGTCCATTTTTTTTTTATTAACCTATGGTACCTTAAACCCTATTTGATCATTTATTTTTTTATAAGGATATCCTTATTTCTATACCAAGGATGTTTAAACTGCTCTACTATATTATCCTCTACCACCTCTGATGGGAGGCTATTCCACTTACCCACTACCCTGTCTGTGAAGTAATTTCCTCTGAACCTCCTTCCCCCAGTGTCAGTACATGTCCTTGTGTTCTAATACTTCTCTTCCCCCCAGTGTCAGTGCATGTCCTTGTGTCCTAATACTTCTCTTCCCCCCAGTGTCAGTACATGTCCTCGTGTTCTAATACTTCTCTTCCCTCCAGTGTCAGTGCATGTCCTCGTGTTCTAATACTTCTCTTCCCCCCAGTGTCAGTGCATGTCCTCGTGTTCTAATACTTCTCTTCCCTCCAGTGTCAGTGCATGTCCTCGTGTTCTAATACTTCTCTTCCCTCCAGTGTCAGTACATGTCCTCGTGTTCTAATACTTCTCTTCCCCCCAGTGTCAGTACATGTCCTCGTGTTCTAATACTTCTCTTCCCTCCAGTGTCAGTGCATGTCCTCGTGTTCTAATACTTCTCTTCCCCCCAGTGTCAGTGCATGTCCTCGTGTCCTAATACTTCTCTTCCCCCCAGTGTCAGTACATGTCCTCGTGTTCTAATACTTCTCTTCCCCCCAGTGTCAGTGCATGTCCTCGTGTTCTAATACTTCTCTTCCCTCCAGTGTCAGTACATGTCCTCGTGTCCTAATACTTCTCTTCCCCCCAGTGTCAGTACATGTCCTTGTGTTCTAATACTTCTCTTCCCTCCAGTGTCAGTACATGTCCTCGTGTTCTAATACTTCTCTTCCCCCCAGTGTCAGTACATGTCCTCGTGTTCTAATACTTCTCTTCCCTCCAGTGTCAGTGCATGTCCTCGTGTTCTAATACTTCTCTTCCCCCCAGTGTCAGTACATGTCCTCGTGTTCTAATACTTCTCTTCCCCCCCAGTGTCAGTGCATGTCCTCGTGTTCTAATACTTCTCTTCCCCCCAGTGTCAGTACATGTCCTCGTGTTCTAATACTTCTCTTCCCTCCAGTGTCAGTACATGTCCTCGTGTTCTAATACTTCTCTTCCCTCCAGTGTCAGTACATGTCCTCGTGTTCTAATACTTCTCTTCCCCCCAGTGTCAGTACATGTCCTCGTGTTCTAATACTTCTCTTCCCTCCAGTGTCAGTGCATGTCCTCGTGTTCTAATACTTCTCTTCCCTCCAGTGTCAGTACATGTCCTCGTGTTCTAATACTTCTCTTCCCCCCAGTGTCAGTACATGTCCTCGTGTTCTAATACTTCTCTTCCCCCCAGTGTCAGTACATGTCCTCGTGTTCTAATACTTCTCTTCCCCCAGTGTCAGTACATGTCCTCATGTTCTAATACTTCTCTTCCCTCCAGTGTCAGTACATGTCCTCGTGTTCTAATACTTCTCTTCCCCCCAGTGTCAGTACATGTCCTCGTGTTCTAATACTTCTCTTCCCCCCAGTGTCAGTACATGTCCTCGTGTTCTAATACTTCTCTTCCCCCCAGTGTCAGTACATGTCCTCGTGTTCTAATACTTCTCTTCCCTCCAGTGTCAGTACATGTCCTCGTGTTCTAATACTTCTCTTCCCTCCAGTGTCAGTACATGTCCTCGTGTTCTAATACTTCTCTTCCCCCCAGTGTCAGTACATGTCCTCGTGTTCTAATACTTCTCTTCCCTCCAGTGTCAGTACATGTCCTCGTGTTCTAATACTTCTCTTCCCCCCAGTGTCAGTGCATGTCCTCGTGTTCTAATACTTCTCTTCCCCCCAGTGTCAGTACATGTCCTCGTGTTCTAATACTTCTCTTCCCCCCAGTGTCAGTGCATGTCCTCGTGTTCTAATACTTCTCTTCCCTCCAGTGTCAGTACATGTCCTTGTGTTCTAATACTTCTCTTCCTTCGGCACCTGGTTATAACCCTGGATATATTTAATATATAAGTGATTTAATAATCATTGACAAAAAGAGAAAAACAGTAACTGTAAGTTTCACATTTCATCTATTTATAACTTTTGTCTATGAAAAAAAAAACCCTAATGTTTGCCCTTTATTCTGTTGAACATGAGCTCATTCTCACCCTCTTATTACATTTTCTTTCCATCATAGTCATCTACAAACTATGAAAAGTCAACACAAGACCGATCCCGCTTTCTATTTATACCATGTCTGCCTCATCCTAAGATGCCACTAAGACTCTGACACACTAATGTATTATGTTCAGTATCAATCATACAGTGCCACGAGGCCCGGCGCTCCCATTAGGGCAACTGCCTAACCTTGTCTAATGGAAGCGCCGGGTCTGGTGGCACTGTATGAATTAAAATTACTTTAAAACTGTGCGGCGACCGCTGACCGTACCTTCCACGGCCGCCGCACAGCTTCCGATAGATCCACAGGGATTGGGGAGGGGCTATGGTTCACCACCGCCGCCCTCCCCTCCAACAGCTGATGGGGCGCTCCGTCTCCACCCTCCGCTCACTGACTGTCGGGCGTGACATCATCATCACGGCCCGACTGTGTCAGTGAGGGATGGGACCCGGCAGCTTTATGGAGCCAACTTAAGGTAAGGAAAGAAGTGGGGGAGGGGTGTGTGGATTTTGAAAGTGTGCCTAGGGCGCCAAGAACCCTAGCAAGGGCCCTGAGTGCCACACCACTGTATGGAACTACTGGACCCTTCTCCTGTATGCGGAGACTACTAGGCCGTGCTTCTGTATGAAGAGACTACTAGGCCGTGCTCATGTATGAGAAGACTACTAGGCCACACCGCTGTATGAGGAGACTACTAGGCCGCGCTTCTGTATACGGAGACTACTAAGCTGGAGCCACCTGTGTCATGTCTTCCTTCCATTGTATCGTCTGGGCTGGTTGACCTATAGCCAAGTGCCTCATGTAGAATAGATCTTCCAGTAGGTTGTTGGTCAATTTATACAATTGTTGCAAGCTCTTCCGACAAGAATTACCCCACAGGATTAAAGAATGATTCACCCCAAGCCTGGACTGTTCCAGACCCCTGTAATACAGATCGGCACTAGAGGTTCCAGAGCTCGGACTGAATCCACATTAGAAATATGACGGTTCTGTTTGCCAGTAAGTCCTGTGTATACTGTGGTCACCAAACCTCAGATCCTGTGCTTAAACCAACACATTAAAACATAATTCAAATGTTATGTTCCATCACGAGCGAGAAGACAGTAAATGGTGTTAAATACTCATATTCTACATAACACATATGTGGCCAGTTCCCCCTCGATCCCTTCCCCTCACACATGGTTACGATGGCTGCACTCAGCACCAGAAAGGTTAAATCCTGACACCAGCAGTGTACATCTATTTATTTCATATGTATAGATTTATAAGTAGTAATTCTTTTTTGAGGGAAGTTGGATCTGTAAGTTTTCTGAAGAAAGGAAATCACATTCTAATTACACCTTTTCATCCGAGAGTGACCAATACATCATTTTAGCCTGAATGGACATCAGGGGGTCATTATCACGTGTCATCTCGACTCCTCTCTCTCCTTTGGCCCCCACATTCTCTCTCTTGCTAAATCCTGCCGCTTCCAGCTGCGTAACATCGCTCGCATCCGGCCCTTTCTCTCCTAGACGCTCTTTCTCTCTTATTCACTCTCTGATCATCTCCCGCTTGGACTACTGTAACCTCCTCCTCACTGGCCTGCCTCAATCTCATCTTGCTCCCCTTCGATCTGTTCTTAACGCAGCCGCTAGGCTCATCTTCCTTTCTCGCCGCTCCTTGTCGGTCTCCCCCCTCTACCAATCCCTTCACTGGCTCCCCTTCCCCTTCAGAATCCTCTTCAAGCTCCTCACTCTTACATACAAGGCCCTCGCCAACTCCACTGCACCCTACATCTCCACCCTCCTCTCTATTCATGCTCCTTCCCGCCCTCTCCGATCTGCCAATGACCGTCGCCTCTCTTCTCCCCTGATCACCTCCTCCCATGCGCATATCCAAGACTTCGCCCGCGCTGCCCCCCTCCACTGGAACAAGCTCCCTCCCTCCATCAGAACTTCCCCTAATCTGTCCAGTTTCAAACGGGCTTTTAAAACCCACCTTTTTCGTAAAGCCTTCCAGTCTCCCACCTAATTACCTTCCTTTTCTTCTGCCTCTTCCCCTTCATTCCCCTTCCCCTATCCTCCATTCCTCCCTCTCTCCCCCGTGTCTTTCTGTCTGTCTACCTTACCCCTTAGATTGTACGCTCCTTTGAGCAGGGTCACCCCTCCTCCTGTCTCACCACTGTTAACTCTGCTCTCCAGCAACCTTGTCGTCTTCCTCGAGGACCCTCTTCCCCCTGTCCCCTCCCTCCTCTCCCCCCCGGGGGTCTCCCTATTATCCGTGCCCTCCCTCTTGGGCTCCGTCCTACGCAGACCTTCCCCTCTCCCCTCCCCCGCCCTTGCTGTGCTTTGAGCTCACGGAGTTACTGTGCTTATTGTTTACTGTACTGTGCTGTCTCTCCTTGTATTGTAATTTCGTTTGTCTCTGTACGGCGCTACGGACACCTAGTGGCGTCTTATAAATAAAAATTAATAATAATAATAATAATAATGTGTATCCTCTGTGTCCTGTATGTTAGAGAGACATCTGAATAATGAAACAGCAAGTAATTTGGGAAATCACAGATTGATGTAAAATGTGTTATGTTTAAATTGTGTTAAATCCAAGTTTAGAGAATATTGCATCCTGATGCTAATCATTAAATATAATATCTCAGACTTTGTGGTGCCATGTAGGAACAGGGATCTGAATTACCCCCCGCCAACATGTGTTTCAGAAACTGTATAAAACTAGCTGTATTTTGTATTTAAACATGTATACCATCTGAACTTCTGGATTGTCACTACTAGCTTTAACTAGTGTGTTATGGTCCTTTATAAAGATCCTTGAGCAATAAACATCATTGCTTGAAGGTTCTGCCTGACGTCTATTACCTGCTGTATCCTGTGACCAACAGATAAGAGCTTACACTATAATCCATTCCCTGGCTGTTCTGTGTTGAACCCAGCATCTGTGTGCCAGCGCTCTGCCAACTACCCAGTAGTACTGATCCATAGTAAGCGGTCAGGAGGTACCAGCCAGCCCACAGCAAAGAGATTCTGCAGCAGCTATACAGCTACCCAGAAGTAAGTGGTTCTAGGTGCCGGTGAAAAAGTTTGGTGGTGGCAGCACTGTCCTTCTATTGCGCAGTTTGCATTCGCAGTCGGCGAGTGTCTGGTAGCAGGTAACACCAGTAAGAGTGATCAGTAACAGCCAGTTACTGACGGCAAGAAGGAAACCCAGATAAACTGTGTAAGGTCCCTTATCCAAGGACCACCGGCCAAAGACTGGGTGTCAAAGTAAGCCTATCCCGTCACAGACATCTTCTCACAGAACATCCCTTCCTTAGTCAATAACGTACATATTTTATACTTTATTGGAGGGGTATGCAGTAACATTATAAGAGAGATCATGGCAAGTTATATGTTTTATAAAATATATATATAGGATCTGACTTCTCTGACAGTGTAACACTTGTCTCAAAAACAGATCTCAAGTTTGGTGAGTAACATGTCAAGAGTTATGTGGTGGGTTGGTCACCTGATTGGGCTTAAATAAGGAACCTCCATGGGGACTTGGATTGGGGACTGAGCACCCAACACCAGTATATATCTGTGGCAGATGAGCTTTGCAAGTCATGGAACATATCACACACTTCTTCCAAGGAAACAGCCGACTCACACTCCACCCTGAGCTTTTGTTTTGTACTTCTAATTGTGATAATGTGTGTGACAAGTTGTGCTCTGAAGATACATGTGATCTTTAATTAGATGTTTTTGTGTCCAACATAAATGACAAAATAATGGCCAAGTTAATAATCCTTATCAGTTTTATTGTTTAACATGAATGGCGCTGCTTGACCTTTTCTGGCACCTTATAAATAAAAGATCATAATAATAATAGTTATAATAATAATACATACATACACATATATCAGTAGCTACTGGAAGCACATTGACAGTGTCTGGATTACTAACTGTATACTGTAGATTTTGTGGGCCCCGGGACAGCTCAATGGAATGTCGACCTTGTAAAAAAAACAAAACACTGGGCTGGTTTTTATTAGAGATGAGCGTGCTCGGATTCGGCTAATCCGAGCCCCCCCGAACAGTGCGGATCCGAACGGGATCCGAGCACTGTTTGGATATTTCCGGCGGGCAAAAAAATTAAAAGGAGGCTCTGTCGTCCAAGTCTCGCGTCGAATCTCGCCAGGGGTGGGAGGGAGGGCCCAGAACAATTCCATCTTGTACCTCTTTTTTTGGCATTATGTGCTCAAGCTAACTCGGTGCAACCTTTTGGCCTAAAAACAATATTGTGAGGGTGTTCAGAATAGACTGGAAATTAGTGGAAATGATTGTTATTGAATGTTATTGGGGTTAATAATAGCGTAGGAGTGAAAAAAAACCCACAAAACTGGTTTTTAGCACTTTTTATGTTTTTTTCAAAATAAATCCGAATCCAAAACCTCAAGCAAATCCGCATCCAAAACACAAAACACGAGACACCAAAAGTGGCCGGTGCACATCCCTAGTTTTTATATTACAGTGAAAACAATAAATATTTTTTTTTATTTTGACATTAAAAGATATTTATATAGAACATACAAGTCTATTTAGAAATGTGATTTTGCTAAGCTGACGCCATCTTGTTGCCTTATAGCCATTTTATTCTCTTAAAGCTTAAAGACAGATTAGATACAGCTAGTTTGTAGGAGTTATTCATTGTTTGCAGGAGACTGTGCTCATGACCTTGAATATAGTAGAACAGGAGATAAACCAACTCCTGCCTGGGGAGTATTCCTGTGTGAAAATGTGAGAATGTAGCAACATCATCATCATCATTTATTTATATAGCGCCACTAATTCCGCAGTGCCGTACAGAGAACTCATTCACATCAGTCCCTGCCCCATTGGAGCTTACAGTCTAAATTCCCTACTATAGACACTCACACACAGACTGAGAGGGAGAGACTAGGGTCATTTTTTTGATTGCAGCCAATTAACCTACCAGTATGTTTTTGGAGTGTGGGAGGAAACCGGAGCACCCGGAGGAAACCCACGCAAACACAGGGAGAACATACAAACTCCACACAGATAAGGCCATGGTCGGGAATCGAACTCATGACCCCAGTGCTGTGAGGCAGACGTGCTAACCACTAGGCCACTGTGCTGCCTATGACTGTGTGAAGGGAACATGAGTGGTTAAAACCCTTTGGGACGTGGTTTTCTGTAATACGTGATTTTTGCTATATAGATATGGACTTGTAACTAATAAACACGCAAACCATGCAGTGTATTTAATTCTCTCCAGCTGATGAGCTCATAACTGATAAACTGCCACTTACAGGTGAACAATCTGATTTAGATTCGACATTATGCATGGTGACAAAGTTATGAATGGTTTTGCTCTGACATTTTCTATAGACAGTCGTTCCTGACCCATAAAGCTACATTGATCATTTTTCATCATTTTCAATCTTGAGAAAGATCTCTCTGCCTTGGCTGTAGTCACAAGAACAGTTAAGTACATGAAACAAACAGGACGGACATCTGGATAACTTGATGACAAGGAATTATGTTCGATTAGTAACATATCAGCCATCTGCTTAATATCATTCATGTTATTTATCCTGTCTTTAAATGAAACCATAATTGCAAGTGACTGTGATGGAAATAATGAAGATATATCTTTAGACTATATCCTTGTAAATTCCTCTGATTCCAAACAATTGTCTGCTTCTGTAGAGCGTGCAAGACAGTCTGGTTTATAACAATGGGGAAAGAAAAAGTCTATAACTGAGGAACTCTATGATTTACAATGATATAGTAAAATAATCTTTATTGGTATGTCTTAAAATAAATTAAAATTCAGCCCTACTCACATGTGCCTCTGTTTTTAGCATTAATCTTAACTATAACTTATAACGCAATATTAAAAGTAGTGTATTGAGATTGAACTGAATAATGAATTCTGCAATATTGATGGTGGAATCCGACTGAGATTGTGATCTCTCCTTAAGTCTGTTGATCCGATCAGTAGAGTTATAATTAAGTCCTGTGATCACGGTTCAAAGGAGTTCCCCTGACGCGTTTCTCCACTATTTTGTAATTTCCTCAGAGATGGCTATTTGTTTGGTAAGTCTTCTTTTCAACTCAATTCCCCACTATTGATATGTGCTTTCTGTCAGTTGGATTCCTCCATCAATATTGCACATTCCCCCCTTTTTACGAAGTCTGAAGTGGGGTAAGATCGATATAACGGAGAGAGAACAAGTTTAAATTGCAGAGGAGTGATTCAGTATGTAGCTCTAACAGGCGGAACTAAAAGCCGCTTGCAGGACTTCATGGTTTAGATGTGCTGAGTATGATCTGTATCTCCAGGTTGTTATACTGACGGCTGTATCATATGATTAATCGTGACTGAAAGAGGAATTGTGATCCATATACTAGTGTGGACACAACGAATGTGCGGAATTTAATAGATACAATTGTGTCTTGTACTGTGGGCTAATCCAGCGATCTCTTATCAAAAATTCCGCATTATACAATTAATTATTGTCTATGAGACCTTTTTTTCCCTATAAGGTGATTTCAACAAAATTTAAGACCAAAATTGGTCCAGATGAATGGTTTGGGGGAATATGTTTTGATATTTTCTTTTCGTTTTAAGTTTTTGCTTTATATATGTATTAATGGTTGTACAAATAAATTTTCTAATATATTTAAATCTACAATGGTATTTATTAGATGGGATCTATTTGCGCTTGTTTTTTGTTTTTTTGTTTTCTTCCATTATAATTGAAATTGATGCACAAGAACTTCTACAAATAAGCAGCACTGTTCTTATCTAAGTATATTAATTGTTATTTGAATCGGCTTTGTATCTATACTATACAAGGTATAGACTGCTATAGTCCACGCCAGGTCTTTCTGCCCATTTGGGTTTAGAATTGTAGAACTCTATACACATAAGCAGAAGCCTCTCTGTATTCAGATACCATATAGAAGGCCTGGTTGTTGAATTACTGCTACAAAACAATCCTATTATTATTTAGGATCGGCGTGTAAATCATACTTGCTGAATTTTCCTCGTTGGCTTCAGGGAGATCCCGGGGGAGGTGGGCGTGTGGGGGCGGGGCTTGCCGAAACACATCATTTTGGCCCCGACCCCTGAATGATTGTCACAATTTTGGCGAATTACACTGGCTAAGACGACTCGATATTTGCATCATCAAGCCCCCTCCCCACTTATCTATTGCGGAGGCGAGAAGCGGGAGGTTGCCCTGCTCTCCCAGGAGCCCGGGAGGTCTCCCAGATATGCGGGAGTCTCCCGGACATTCCGGGAGAGCAGGCAACTATACGTTAAAGAAAAGCAGCTAATGAATCTCTAGAGAATGAAGTGTCTTTTACATTTCTGTCTCCATTACTGAAGTCATGTTTGATTAAATCTTGGTCTCCATGAAAATGGCCACCTCCATAGGCATCAATACATGGACATAGGACACAATTTCTGAACTGTGTCATCCTGCTACAGATGGCGAAGCCAACCACGTCTTGTACTGACTCAGCATATTAATTCACTATAGCGAGATACATAAGCGGTATCCCAGGGGGTCAATCAATACAGCGATCCGTTACAATAACTCAAGGTTGATTAAGTGGTCCAGGGAGTAGCTCATTAAGGCACTTCCTGTCTGTTCATTTAATGGCATTATTAATAGCGTTTGAAGAGCAACTTACATACCTAACTTTCTGCTATACCGTTTGATTTGGATTAAAGGTGTGCACATCCATAATCAGGTGTATGTCAGTCAGACAATAAGAAGTAATACAATTCAGTATGAGACATACAACAGTATATCTGCTATTTTTAACAGTACATCACATTTCACAATCTTGGTTTTAATTATTTTGCTAATAAAATTTTATTTAATGGAGAAATAAAAGTCAACAATTTACCTACAGTTTTCGGTTTTTTGATTCATATCAATAAAATTTATAACTAATTTTAAATAATCCAGTGAGTGCCCCGTTTCACATTTTCCTTTTCCTTCCTTGGTGTTATGTATTAATTATATGTGAGGATGCACCTTTCCTTTATTATCCTCTATATAAAAGATTTTATATTGAGCACATGGAATTAATAATAAAAGTGATCTATTAACGGGATATTGGATTCACCCAGTGCGATACATTAGTTGTATAGAAATTAGGTAGCCTGTGTCTCTCATGCATGCTGAGATTTGTAGTTCCACAATTAAATTTCATTACTTTGGCACCAGTATATAATTAATATTATTATATCAAAGACTTCTTATATCATTCCCAGGTAAACCACCAGCCATTCATTATACTTCATTAAAATTGGTATTTGATTTATTTATTATTGCGTAACAGCTGATAACTAATCTTCTATTCACAGACACAAAAGAAACAGAATAGCATTGTGTTATCTTGTGACTGTGGGAGATAATGTCACAGTGCATAGAAGATTGTGCTGTACTTTGTGTCTCTGTTTATTCCCCTTTTCCCTGTAGGGGAAGTTCTCAGTTGTTTGACACAATCTTCCACCTGAATGATGTCTCACTCCCCCTGGGGTGATCACTAGAGGTCATATGAGTTATGTGTCATCTACCTCCAGCTGTCACCGTGACCTGATCAGTAACACATGTGCTCAGTGTCAGAAGTCAGACATAAAGCCGTAGGAATTCTGTATTGTTTGTTGGAGTTATTAGAAATGTCTCTATTCATCCATGGTTCACTCTCTTGCTGCAGAAAGGCTATAAGTGTCGTACCCCAGGGCACTCGCTCATTTGTAGGTTGTACAGTAACGAGGCAGATGAACGTGGATTAGGTGTAGGTGTCACAGTAGGAGGAGCCTGCTGTCACCACTGGACTCCTTTATGGCATCCAAACCACGGTTCTTCTGGGTATCTTCACTGCTAGTGGACTCCCGTGCTGGTACACTTGACCGCTTACTATGGATCAGGGTGCTGCAGATGGATCCCCCCTGGCCTATCACACAGGCCAGAGCTGCTGGGTAGCGGGCAGAGTGGTGGTACTAGGAGTTAGGTCCAAACCTCAGAAACAGCCGGAGGACGGAATAGATTTAGGATCTAATCTGTAGGTCACAGGATTACAGCAATATTGAAGAAGTTGTCAAGCAGGGTCATGAAGCAGAGAGTGATGTTTATTTAGCTCAAGTGTCCTGACAAGGACAGTTCCACTGATTGGAGGTATCAGTGGTCAGGTCAGATGGAACATCTGAATGATACAGTTCAGAGTACAAGTTCTCTTTTTATACAGTTTTAGAGACTAGTCTTGGCAGGGGGTAAGCATTTTTTTTCTTCTTTACTTTATTTTATTTGTTTTTTTTGCGGTGGGGGGGAGCTCGGTCGTTGAGCAGGGTCAGGGCCTGTTCATCCACTAGGCTGACCAGGCTGCAGCCTGGGGCGCTGGGTCCCGGGGGGCGCGGCGCTGCGGGTATTTATTTATTTTTTTCGTTCTGGGGGGGCATGGCACAGTGGGGTTAAAAAATGGGGCGGGCATGGCACAGTGGGATTAAAAAATGGGGGAGCATGTCACAGTGGGGTTAAAAATGGGGGGGCATGGCACAGTGGGGTTAAAAAACGGGGCGGGCATGGCACAGTGGGGTTAAAAAACGGGGGAGCATGTCACAGTGGGGTTAAAAAACAGGGGGGCGGCATGGCACAGGGGGGTTAAAAAATGGGGGGGCATGGCACAGTGGGGTTAAACGGGGCAGCATGGCACAGTGGGGTTAAAAAACAGGGGAGTGCATGTCACAGTGGGGTTAAAAAACAGGGGGGCAGCATGGCACAGTGGGGTTAAAAAATGGGGGGCAGCATGGCACAGCAGGGTTAAAAAGGGGGAGGCATGGCACAGTGGGATTGAAAAGGGGGGGCATGGCACAGTGGGGTTAAAAAATGGGGCGGGCATGGCACAGTGGGGTTAAAAAATGGGGGAGCATGTCACAGTGGGGTTAAAAAACAGGGGGGGCGGCATGGCACAGGGGGGTTAAAAAATGGGGGGGCATGGCACAGTGGGGTTAAACGGGGCAGCATGGCACAGTGGGGTTAAAAAACAGGGGAGTGCATGTCACAGTGGGGTTAAAAAACAGGGGGGCAGCATGGCACAGTGGGGTTAAAAAATGGGGGGCAGCATGGCACAGTAGGGTTAAAAAGGGGGGGAGGCATGGCACAGTGGGATTGAAAAGGGGGGGGGGAGCAGCATAGTATAGTGTGATGAAGGGGAGCCAGATGAAGGGGGCAAAAGCAGCATGGAGGGCGCAGTGTGATCATAAGGCATGGCGATGATGAAGGGGCACATTATTGTATTGTTGGAGCTGGAGGAAGGCCTAATTATTAATCGTGGGTGGTATTGATTTAACGCCAGGGTTGTTTGAAATTATCTAAATGTAGCCATTTTTTCCCAAATAGGGCCCCCAGCATTCCAGGATCCAGACAAGCCGCAACTAAAGAAATATGCAGCCACAGGTGGTGAAAGTGAGAAGAACAGGTAGGAGAGAGCAGGACAGTATGTGAAATGTTGGGATTCTAGTAGGGACAATGGCAATTTTTGGTGAGTGTTCTGCCCAATGTAAGGTGCAGGCCAAGACTGAGATCTTTGTGTACACACTGCATTCTTTCTATACTACACTGTGGTGCTAGATGTCCTGAAAGTCAGGAGTGCTTGGACATATGTGACGCTCCGGAAGAATTCAGAGCCTAGTAATTTTGATGTGTTGGCCACGCCCCAACGGCGCATTTGCCACACCCCCAAATGCATGACCACACCCCCGAAAATTTTTGCAATTTAGCATACTCGACTATAAGGGGGGCCTCATGAATTTGTTGTACCGGGGCCCTGAATTCCTCTTGGCAGCCCTGTTCACAGTAACGACCTGCTGTGGTGTGTTCAAGTGTTGGTCACTCACATTGAATAGACTTAATTAGCCTTAATGAGGACATCCTCTAGAAACTACACACAGACTGCTTCAAATAAATGCTTATCAGAAATCAAACATATACCTCAGACATGAGTGCATTTCCTCTAGCAAAGCTAAAACAAACAAATTTCTTCCCTGGTCTCAGGTATAAAGATTTCCCTTACCAAAATATACACAATATCAATAATAAGTGCATTTGCAATTATATAAAAAGCGCCCTGCGCTATTTCCTTTAAATAAATTTATACCATAAGTTACTTATAAGTGATCCAGTCACATTAGTACATAGCAATATATATTATAGATTATAGAGTTAATAATAGCATATAGTGCCGTCATGTCCCATCCAGAGCCTGCAGGGTATTATCATGTATTTCAAAGGGGAACAAACTCAAGAGAAGAGTATAATTTGCCCCTTTTATAAAGCACTAGTGAAGCATTAGTTAGCGTAGAGTTTCGGGCACCCATTTCTGATACCGGAGGGAGTGCAGAAAAGGACAAATAATTTAATAATGTTTAAACAAAATGACACTATAAAGTATTGTGCTTAACCCCACGCATTTCATCAGTGTAAATAAATGAAATGTAAACTGGGGTGCAAGAAAGGTATGACCACACTGTGTAATCAAAAAGACATTAACTACCCCCCACTATATTGTAGCTGTATCATATGTTTATATTATAAAAGGGGCAAATGCACTCAGGGGTTAGGTGGATGATTGGTAGGCTTTAAGGAGGTGAGTTTTAAGTGCTCGTTTGAAGGAGCACAGCTTGGGAGCGAGACGGATGGAGCGAGGGAGGTCATTCCAGTGTAGGGGGCAGCTGGGGAGAAGTCTTGGATTCTGGAGTGGGAAGTGGTAATGAAAGTGGAAGAGAGGCGACGGTCAGCGCACGGTCATACACACCTCACATACACGTACATATACAACGGATACACCCATACATACACACCGCACATACACATACATGCACACACACATACATACATACATACCGCACATACACACCAGACATACACATACATACAGCACATACATACACGTACATACACACCAGACATACACATACATATACACCGTATATACCCATACATACACATACATACACACCGCACATATACGTGCATACACACCAGATATACACATACATACCGCACATACACGTGCATTCATACTGCACATACACATACATACACACCTCACATACACGTACATACACACCACACATACACGTGCATACATACCACACATACACGTACATAAATACCTCACATACACGTACATACACACCTCACATACACGTGCATACATACCACACATACACGTGCATACATACCACACATACATAACGCACACACAAGTACATACACACCTCACATACACATACTTACATCACATATATACATACCGCACATACACGTACATACACACTGCAATTTGTGGACAGTTAGGTCTAAAGCGTCCTAAATGCCCATCAGAATCACATCTATGTTAGAGGTTCATGTATGACTAAATGACTATCACTGGTTTGTAAGTAAAACATTTATCTACGTTACCTAATCACACGTTACTCTGAGAAGAGGACGAGGGGCAGGAACTACGTGTCCAGCAGCCACCCAGCACATAACAATCCAGCGTTAGGTTTCCCACAATGCTGTCATATCTACACGATGATCTGCAGATGGGTGAGTGGGTGGATTAATACATTAGTACAATACGGAGGTTAATGAACCTGCAGATTATATATTAGTACTAGAAGTAACGGACATGCTGCAAAGAAAAACTGTTAAGTTCTGTATTATTACGTTTAAGGAAACCCCAGATCAGGTGGTCAGTCTGTGTACAAAGAAAAGGAAGTGTAATAAGTCACAAGGAAACCATTAATAGATGCACTGAAATCTAAACGGGGGATCCCCTATGTGACTGGATCACTTATAAATAACTTCTAGTATAAATTTATTTAAGGAAAATAGTGCAGGGCATTTATTTATATGATTGCACATGCCCTTATTTTTGATATTGTGTATATTTTGGTAAGGGGAATCTTTAATTTCTGAGACCAGGGGAAGAAATGAATTTCTTGTTTAACCTTGCTAGAGGAGATGCATTATTTCTTAAGGTATATATCTGATACAATAAGCCTTTGTGGATGGAAGTCTTTTGTGTGTTGTGATGTGGGGAAGTGGCTTGTTTGGGGTTTGTACCTTTCTTTGGGAATGTGTATTCTGGACTGTCTGAAGAAAGGCCCCACGCTAATTAGATCTTTTGATGTGTGAAGGTCCAACATTGAAGGCAGGAACTTTTAATTAAGACTGTCTCCTAGATTCTCTGCATCTGAAAACCAGATGTAGGACATCACAGCATCTCTGGAATTTCATAGATAAGTGTAAATATTGTTGGCTTTGCAATGCATGTAAATCCATGTTTGTGTAAACACATTGCATCCTGATTCTAAAAATAGCCTGTGTCCAAATCAGTATTAAAAGCAATGTCTTGTACACTGAAATGTTCTTGTTTCATCTGACCTTAGCACTGGTACCTTCAACCAGTGTGAGAGCAAATAAACATCACTTGTTTCAAAGACCTGCTTGAAAACATCTTCAACATTGCTGTATTCCTGTGACCTGCAGATTAGACCCTAAATCTAATCCGTTCTCTGGCTGTTTCTGAGGTTGGACCCAGCTTTTTCGGTACCACCGCTCTGCCTGCTACCCAGCAGCCCTGGTCAGTATGATAGACCGAGGGGATCCATCCTTAGCATCCCTAATCCATAGTAAAAGGTCAGGAGTACCAGCCCAGGTACGCCAGTAACGGGGTACACTCGCAGTATCAATTACCCAGAAGAAACCCGTTACTGGATGCCGGTAAGGAGTCCAGTGGTGGCAGCATTTGTAAGCCCCTCCTACTGCAACAAGAGGGCGCATTTGGGATAACAAAAGGGAACGGTGGCAAAGTAAGCCCAGCCGGTTCCCAGCAACAACAGACAGGGTGGCATAGGTGGTCCATCCTGTCACACCCTATGATCTAATACCCGGGGTCCTTTCTGTCCAAGCCCTTATTGCTCAGTACAATACAGTCGTTGCTGGAGATTAATATACATAGCAGAGTCTATTCTGGACAATATTATACAAAGCAGATCTTAGTGATTAGTATTGAAACCAGACCTTTGCCCTGTTGGCTAATGCATGGCAGGATCTCTAATCTGATGGCTGGATGCCTGGACCTCCAATCCTGTGGCTAGTGTATGGCTTATGGCTTTTAATCTGTTGGTTATTGAACAGAGAGACCTCTGATCTGGTGGGTAACAAATTAGAAGTCTGGTTGCTGTCCGCTCGGTTTCACTGACATCTCCTAATGTCCTCCCCTGCAAATAATGAGCAAGCGACAGACTAGGGCCCCAAAACTCGGTGGTGGAGTAGAGCACCTTCCTGTGGTCCTCATCGTGGCTGCTTCATACAATCCTCTACATGACAGATGTGAATGATAAAGTATAAATCCTCACGTGTGTGTCATCCATCACTGACTGTTCTGTTATGGGCACATGTATGATGTGCTGAGCACTGATTGATTGGGAAACTGAAGGTAAATATTAGGATAGTGTTAGGAACCCCTCTAGCTGGTACAGCACAACCCGGAGTCTGATCTGCCAGTCAGGTGTTCACTGGAGCCCCTAGTGGTGGGGACAGACTTGGCCGCAGACCAACAGAGGGTCGTGAAGTGCGCACCGGCTGGGGATAACCCAGAGTGAAGTCCAGGCAAGGGGTCATACACAGGCAATCCAATCAGAATATCCACAGGACAAGAACAAGGAGCAGAGCAGGTCAGCAGAACAGGTGACTGTAAGCTATAACTGGCAGTGAGGCTGCAGACCTCACTGCCTTAAATACAGAGACTAACCAATCAGAACCTGTCACCAGTATTCATCAGGTGCAGGCTAATACAAATAACAGAGCTCTTAATCAGCCCACAGCTGTGGGACATAACTGAGCATGCGCCCGGCTACAGAGCCTGCCGGAGCGCATAAATATTACTTTCGGCGTCCGCCCGTTGCCCTCGACCCGAATCCCGGAAGTGACGTCCCGGTCGTCATAGCGATGTCCGGGACGCCAGGCGGAGTCACATTGAGTCGCGGCGGTGGCAGCAGCCGCCGCGACTGCCTAAAAGATAGGTAAAGAGTCAGAGGTGGGAGCTCGTGGACAATAAGCGTTCACTCCCCAGAGTGACCCTACTTACTGTATAAGCTGAGAGCACTTTCCTAGTATTATTATTATCTTTCATTTATAAGGTGGAACATTGGAGGTTACAACCTACAACAAAATGACAATACAACATGAGCACATACAGATGAGAACAATGGACACAGATGAGCGGGTTAATAAACGCCTGGATACAGAAACAAAATAAACATTATTATGTAACATGTTTGGTTTCCCTAAAAATTGTGTAACACAATTAATGCTTTTTATTTTATTTTTTGTGACAAACAGGAAGCAGTTTCCAAATACATCTCTGCTGTTTACAGAACTTTGTAATTACTATTAAGTCTGAACTGTTTATATAAACAACTTTCCTGTAAATAGGGAACATTTTGAAAAATGAGTCTTATTATCTGACACAAATCCAGGTCACTCATCCATAATAACAATGTACACCAGATAGAAACATTTCCTTATGCAAAACAGGGAAATGACAGCTTGTGACGATAAGGATATTAATGGTCTGTCGCCATCGGGCTGTGTGTTATCAGACTGGCCCATATCCAGTAGAGCACACACAATGCATTAAACATTTTATTCTTCATTCTCCGGCCGGGCAATTGCTCACCTGCAACTGATCACATAGGACAACTAGAGGATCAGAGTTGGCACAGCTCAGCTCCAGGAACGCTCTACGTGTTGCAATTGGGCAACTGTACGTAGCCATAAAGTACTATAGACCTCATCTAGTTCATATCCTTAATGTAGCCCTCAAACCTCATGCCTGAATTCTCTGTGACAATTACACGGCCAACAATTACTTTTATGATATGGATTGTCTATGACCCCAGAACATGGTAGTTAGTGCATCACCGTCGCCCTAACAATGTATGTGTCAGTCTGATAAATGATGGTTCTATAGAAAATAAAATGGCTGCACCACGAAATTCCTTGTCAAATAAAACTGGTCACAAATGGTAAAACTGTGGGGAAAAGTTTGTGCTCATTGGTCGCCCGGTGTGATTTCTGTATATGACTTTTCTCAGTGCATACATATATAATTTACAATGTGTTTATCTCCCAGTATCTCTATGTCACCGGTATCTTAGCTGTGTTTATGTTCAGTGTCACACAAGAAGAACGATGTAACACATCTATGTAGCACTCATTACTAAACACAATTCCCTGACTATGCAAATACAAAACATACTTATGGTTATAACTGACATATCTAAATGTATGTTTGCAATTATGTATGATGAAAAACATCAGCAGTTGCCTTTTATTTGCATTAGTTAGTAAAAAAAGAAAATATATGCAATCTATTACGCAATGCATTTTTCTGCATTTTTTTCTACAACATACATTTCCCAGAACTGTTCATGTTGGGAAAACAGAGTTACTGGATTTTCAGGTTAGTTTTACTTTTGTTCCTTACTGTTGAGCAATGTAGGTTATGGAAGAAAGGTCATTGACTCTTAAGTACATAATTCTATAGTTTACTTTTTAGAAACTGGGAAAGGCCCTCACATCATCATAATCATCTATTTATTTATCCTGGTCTACTGCTCAGCAGGATGGACACATTTCATAAAGTCTTTCTATTAAACCTAATTTTCTGCATCTCCTCCTGTACCGCGGCCTCCAGATTTACTGAGGAACCTTCCTGATAGATCTCTAACACTCTCTGACGTCTTCTCTCCATCTCCTCCTCCACTAACCTCTTGTTACACACTAGAGCTGGGTACACACCAAAGCAATCCTACTTCTGATGTGGTTTCTGTAACGATTTCACCAACGACTGAAAGTCCAGATACACACACCTACACAATTTACCTTCAAATCTCTCATCTTCGTCTCTCATAACCATCTGCGGAAAAAATTGTGACCCTGTAACTGACATGTTGGCCCAAACTGGGGTGTTATGGAAAATGTTAAGACATTTGGGAAGCAATTCCGACTTGAAGGGGTTAATTCTTCAAACAAACGTAGAAATGTTTTTCCATTTCAGTCACAGACATAAGATTATCTGTAATCAACATACTTGTATCTGCAAAGGATTATAACAATTTATTTATGTCTCGACATCCATCTATCCGGAGAGGAACAAGCAACACCAGCAGCACCATCGTTTATAGATCACGTGTTACATTTTCTCCAAATGTTTCAAATGTATTACAAAAGTCTAATATGATGAATTAATACACTCATTAATCATCATCAGTACAAAGATACAATACTACAGCCAAAGGTTCATTGATAAGAGTGAGTAGGACGTCCCCCCTCCACAGCAAATTTAGAGAAAATATGAGAACTCTGGTATGATAAGATCTGACTCCCACCGCAGTGATAGTCTTTGGTGGTCCAGACTGAAGGGTTGGTGATGTATCACAGGAAGGCAGAAGGTGGCAGGACACAGCGCAAATCAGACATTCTCTCGTTAAGAGTCTCTCCTGGGTGAATGGAGTAATTAAACACCATGTACTTTAATGTAAACAGATGCAACAACCTCCCCCTTATTGCTATTATGCATTTAATTTAATACTTTGTGTTGTATTTGAGTAGAAAAGTGGAAGTTCAAAACTGAATTACAAAGATTGATTCTGGTATCAATAAACTTCATTGTTGATTTAAATAACATTTCAACAAACATTTTGGAATTTAATTTACAGTGAGGCTAATAACAAAATCTAGTGATCTACTGACCACAGTAACTGCCACCGAACATGGGGAACACATTGTAACTTCAGGCTCTGTGTCCAGCAGCACACATGACACTAAAGGAAAACACAAAGCTACACACAGCTACTACAAATAGACAGATAACCACAAGTATCCTCCAAAAGTATCCTCTGGACACAGCAGAGGAAGGACGCTCAGCTATGATAAACGGTGAAGGACAGTGATGGTAAATTGTGAAGGACAGTGATGGTAAATGGAGAAGAACAGTTATCATAAATGGTGAAGACAGTCCTGGTAAATGGAGAAGGACAGTGCTTGTAAATGGTGAAGGACAGAGCTGGTAAATGGTGAAGGACAGTGCTTGTAAATGGTGAAGGACAGAGCTGGTAAATGGCGAAGGACATCTATGGTGAATGGTGAAGGACAGTGATGGTAAATGGCAAAGGACAATTGTGGTAAATGGCGAAGGGCAGTGATGGTAAATGGAGAAGGACAGTGATGGTAAATAGAAAAGGACAGTTATGGTAAATGGAGAAGGACATCTATGGTGAATGGTGAAGGACAGTGATGGTAAATGGTGAAGGACAATTGTGGTAAATGGCGAAGGACAGTGATGGTAAATGGAGAAGGACAGTGATGGTAAATAGAGAAGGACATCTATGGCGAATGGTGAAGGACAGTGATGGTAAATGGCAAAGGACAATTGTGGTAAATGGCGAAGGACAATTGTGGTAAATGGCGAAGGACAGTGATGGTAAATGGTAAAGGACAGTGATGGTAAATGGAGAAGGACAGTTATCATAAATGGTGAACTCAGTCCTGGTAAATGGAGAAGGACAGTGATGGTAAATGGTGAAGGATAGTGCTGGTAAATGGTGAAGGACAGTGCTGGTAAATGGTGAAGGACAGTGCTTGTAAATGGTGAAGGATAGTGCTGGTAAATGGTGAAGGACAGTGCTTGTAAATGGTGAAGGACAGAGCTGGTAAATGGAGAAGGACAGTGATGGTAAATGGCAAAGGACAGTGATGGTAAATGGAGAAGGACAGTGATGGTAAATAGAGAAGGACAGTTATCGTAAATGGAGAAGGACATATATGGTAAATGGTGAAGGACAGTGAGGGTAAATGGCGAAGGACAATTGTGGTAAATAGCGAAGGACAGTGCTGGTAAATGGAGAAGGACAGTGATGGTAAATGGAGAAGGACAGTGATGGTAAATAGAAAAGGACAGTGCTGGTAAATGGAGAAGGACAGTGATGGTAAATGGAGAAGGACATCTATGGTGAATGGTAAAGGACAGTGATGGTAAATGGTGAAGGACAATTGTGGTAAATGGCGAAGGACAGTGATGGTAAATGGTGAAGGACAGTGCTGGTAAATGGTGAAGGACAGTGCTGGTAAATGGAGAAGGACAGTGATGGTAAATGGAGAAGGACAGTGATGGTAAATAGAGAAGGACAGTTATCGTAAATGGAGAAGGACATATATGGTAAATGGTGAAGGACAGTGAGGGTAAATGGCGAAGGACAATTGTGGTAAATAGCGAAGGACAGTGATGGTAAATGGAGAAGGACAGTGATGGAAAATGGTAAAAGACAGTGATGGTAAATGGAGAAGGACAGTGATGGTAAATGGAGAAGGACAGTTATCATAAATGGTGAACACAGTCCTGGTAAATGGAGAAGGACAGTGATGGTAAATGGTGAAGGGCAGTGATGGTAAATGGTGAAGGATAGTGCTGGTAAATGGTGAAGGACAGTGCTGGTAAATGGTGAAGGACAGTGCTGGTAAATGGAGAAGGACAGTGATGGTAAATGGAGAAGGACAGTGATGGTAAATAGAAAAGGACAGTTATGGTAAATGGCGAGGGACAATTGTGGTAAATGGCGAAGGACAATTGTGGTAAATGGCGAAGGACAATTGTGGTAAATGGCGAAGGACAGTGATGGTAAATGGTAAAGGACAGTGATGGTAAATGGAGAAGGACAGTTATCATAAATGGTGAACACAGTCCTGGTAAATGGAGAAGGACAGTGATGGTAAATGGTGAAGGATAGTGCTGGTAAATGGTGAAGGACAGTGCTGGTAAATGGTGAAGGACAGTGCTTGTAAATGGTGAAGGATAGTGCTGGTAAATGGTGAAGGACAGTGCTTGTAAATGGTGAAGGACAGAGCTGGTAAATGGAGAAGGACAGTGATGGTAAATGGCAAAGGACAGTGATGGTAAATTGAGAAGGACAGTGATGGTAAATAGAGAAGGACAGTTATCGTAAATGGAGAAGGACATATATGGTAAATGGTGAAGGACAGTGAGGGTAAATAGAGAAGGACAGTTATCGTAAATGGAGAAGGACATATATGGTAAATGGTGAAGGACAGTGAGGGTAAATGGCGAAGGACAATTGTGGTAAATAGCGAAGGACAGTGATGGTAAATGGAGAAGGACAGTGATGGAAAATGGTAAAAGACAGTGATGGTAAATGGAGAAGGACAGTTATCATAAATGGTGAACACAGTCCTGGTAATTGGAGAAGGACAGTGAGGGTAAATGGTGAAGGGCAGTGATGGTAAATGGTGAAGGACAGTGCTGGTAAATGGTGAAGGACAGTGCTGGTAAATGGAGAAGGACAGTGATGGTAAATGGAGAAGGACAGTGATGGTAAATAGAAAAGGACAGTGCTGGTAAATGGAGAAGGACAGTGATGGTAAATGGAGAAGGACATCTATGGTGAATGGTAAAGGACAGTGATGGTAAATGGTGAAGGACAATTGTGGTAAATGGCGAAGGACAGTGATGGTAAATGGAGAAGGACAGTGATGGTAAATGGCGAAGGACATCTATGGTGAATGGTGAAGGACAGTGATGGTAAATGGCAAAGGACAATTGTGGTAAATGGTGAAGGACAATTGTGGTAAATGGCGAAGGGCAGTGATGGTAAAGGAAGAAGGACAGTTATGGTAAATGGTGAAGGGCAGTGATGGTAAATGGAGAAGGACATTGATGGTAAATGGAGAAGGACATTGATGGTAAATGGAGAAGGACATTGATGGTAAATGGAGAAGGACAGTGATGGTAAATGGAGAAGGACAGAGCTGGTAAATGGTGAAGGACAGTGCTTGTAAATGGAGAAGGACAGTGATGGTAAATGGAGAAGGACAGAGCTGGTAAATGGTGAAGGACAGTGCTTGTAAATGGAGAAGGACAGTGATGGTAAATGGAGAAGGACAGTGCTGGTAAATGGTGAAGGACAGTGCTGGTAAATGGTGAAGGACAGTGATGGTAAATGGTGAAGGACAGTGCTGGTAAATGGAGAAGGACAGTGATGGTAAATGGAGAAGGACAGTGATGGTAAATAGAAAAGGACAGTTATGGTAAATGGAGAAGGACATCTATGGTGAATGGTAAAGGACAGTGATGGTAAATGGTGAAGGACAATTGTGGTAAATGGCGAAGGACAGTGATGGTAAATGGAGAAGGACAGTGATGGTAAATGGCGAAGGACATCTATGGTGAATGGTGAAGGACAGTGATGGTAAATGGCAAAGGACAATTGTGGTAAATGGCGAAGGGCAGTGATGGTAAAGGAAGAAGGACAGTTATGGTAAATGGTGAAGGGCAGTGATGGTAAATGGAGAAGGACATTGATGGTAAATGGAGATGGACATTGATGGTAAATTGTGAAGGACAGTGATGGTAAATGGAGAAGGACATTGATGGTAAATGGAGAAGGACATTGATGGTAAATGGTGAAGGACAGTGATGGTAAATGGAGAAGGACATTGATGGTAAATGGTGAAGGACAGTCCTGGTAAATGGAGAAGGACAGTGATGGTAAATGGTGAAGGACAGTGATGGTAAATGGAGAAGGACATTGATGGTAAATGGTGAAGAACAGTCCTGGTAAATGGAGAAGGACAGTGATGGTAAATGGTGAAGGGCAGTGATGGTAAATGGTGAAGGACAGTGATGGTAAATGGTGAAGGACAGTTATCATAAATGGAGAAGGACAGTTATGGTAAATGGAGAAGGACAGTGTGGTAGGATGGACCTCCTATGCCACCCTGTCTGTTGTGTTGCTGGAAACTGGCTGGACTTGCCTTGCCACCGTCCCCTTGCTTATCCCAAATGTGTCCTCTATCCGCAGTAGGAGGTTATTTTGCTGCTGCCACCACTGGACTCCTTAGTAGTACCTAAAACCACGTCCTTCTGGGTAACTCTCGCTGCTAGTGTACCCCCTCACTGGGCACCTGGGCTGCCCCTGACCTCTTCCTATAAATCAGGGTGCTGTGAATGGTTCCCCTTGGCCTATAGCACTGGTCAGAGCTGCAGGTAGTGGGCAGAGCGTTGGTACTGGACGCTGGGTCCTAACCACAGAACAACCAGATAACGGATTACAAGGGATGTTTTTTGACTTCAGTCTCTCCTTGTCCAACAGTGATGAACCACCGGTAGCTGCACAGAAATGTCAGTCACCAATGGCTGCTTTATTATTGGTGGATGATAATGCTGTTGCCTAACAATAGCCACACCCACTTCCACCCACACCAGCTACAACTGTTACTCTGCTACCTTGTGTATCATGTGTCCCCCACACCTCATGGGGGCAGGGACATATTCATTTTCTGTTTCATGCTCTTGTATGTGATTTGTCTGTGTCATGGTCCCCTCAGTGTCAGCACTATGTAATATGTCAGCACTTTATAAATAAAGGATGATAATAATATTAATGTAATGTATAATAATGCACTTGTCCCTTCTCATACTCTGTTATTACATCTCACTTGTCATATTTACTACTTACATGTAACTTGTTTTATACTCACTTATCCTATTCCCATACTCACTAATTACATGTCACTAGTAGTACTCACTAATCACATATCACTAGTAATCACTAATCACATATCACTAGTAATCACTAATCACATATCACTAGTAATCACTAATCACATATCACTAGTAATCACTAATCACATATCACTAGTAATCACTAATCACATATCACTAGTAATCACATGCCGTTTATACAAATTACTTATCACTTCTGATGACAGGTCAGTTGTGATGCACACTGATCACTTATTAACCTAAAAATAAAGGTAAATATTTAGGAAAGGGGCAATCAGGCTTAGTTTTCTTAGCCCAAATCGTCAAAGGGGTTAAGTATTCTATATGCCTTTGCATATAGAAGCCCAATTAACAAGTATTGTGGCGATATCTGACCAAAATCATGAATCACTCTTGAGAAAGCCAGATGCACTCTGACGAAACGCGTCGATTGCTCCATTCTTTACTGATTATTTAATCAACGTACTCCTTCCACTGTGTGGTTTCCTGTATTATCTACATTATTTCAACTGCCTTGTTCTGGATGTTACCCGTTCTGATATAACTCACAGTTATTTCTATTGTGCACCTCCCTTGGGCTCTATATATCTCATGATAAGAGATTCTCTTTCCCTAGTACATTCTCCTGGGAGAGACTTTACAGTCTTCGCATTCAGAACTCATTTATTTATCTAATAATTGTATCGTGGACAGTATCTTAACTGAATAAACAACAAGAGGGGGGGTTTCTCCCAACCAGCCACCACATTGCATGGGGACAAGTTTGTACTATACGTCATCCAGGAAAGGAGGTAACTTCATATATGGCATAAACAGTTTGACATCTACAACATTGAATATTGACTTATATACAGTTAATTGCGGGTTTGGATTAGTGAGAGGACTGGCCATCCACTCTAAGCTGCATTTATTCATTTGTGATAAACCTGTAGCTACCATCGACAGTTTGGAAGGTTTAGTTCATACGCAGTGTCTTTAATATTTTTATTCATATTGTCTTTGTAAATATATATGCTCTACTATTATAATTGGATATGCATTTGAATTTTCCGGTGTTTACGTATTATTAATAAATGTTTTTATGCACTTTAGTTTTCCGCCATTGTTTGCATACATTTGATTATTTTAAGGCTGACGCACCTTTCTACTTTTTCCAAAATCATGAATAAACCTATTTATTCCTTGAGTTGTGAGAGTGTTTATTACATGTCGCTGTCGGCGACACTAATATGTGGATTAGATTGGTAGAAATATAGGTAGAAATGCACCTTTCTGTATAAAAGAGTATAACATAGGTATAAGTGCCCTGTCAGCTGCTACGTAATCCTCTTCCATTATCCCTGTCACCTCCTCCATTATCCTTCTCCTCCATTATTCCTGTCACCTCCTCCATTATCCCTGTCACCTCCTCCATTATCCTCCTCCTCCATTATCCCTGTCACCTCCTCCATTATCCTTCTCCTCCATTATCCCTGTCACCTCCTCCATTATCCTTCTCCTCCATTATCCCTGTCACCTCCTCCATTATCCCTGTCACCTCCTCCATTATCCTCCTCCTCCATTATTCTCCACCTCCGTTATCCCTGTCACCTCCTCCATTATCCTCCTCCTCCATTATCCTCCTCCTCCATTATTCTCCTCCTCCGTTATCCCTGTCACCTCCTCCATTATCCTCCTCCTCCATTATCCCTGTCACCTCCTCCATTATCCTTCTCCTCCATTATCCCTGTCACCTCCTCCATTATCCCTGTCACCTCCTCCATTATCCTCCTCCTCCATTATCCTCCTCCTCCGTTATCCCTGTCACCTCCTCCATTATCCTCCTCCTCCATTTTCCCTGTCACCTCCTCCATTATCCTTCTCCTCTATTATCCCTGGCACCTCCACTGTTTTCCTCCTCCTCCATTATCCCTGTAACCTCCTCCATTATCCTTCTCCTCTATTATCCCTGGCACCTCCACTGTTCTCCTCCTCCTCCATTATTCTCCTCCTCCATTATCCTCCTCCTCCATTATCCTCCTCCTCCTTTATCCTCCTCCTCCGTTATCCCTGTCACCTCCTCCATTATCCTCCTCCTCCGTTATCCCTGTCACCTCCTCCATTATCCCTGTCACCTCCTCCATTATCCTCCTCCTCCGTTATCCCTGTCACCTCCTCCATTATCCTCCTCCTCCATTATCCTCCTCCTCCATTTTCCCTGTCACCTCCTCCATTATCCTTCTCCTCTATTATCCCTGGCACCTCCACTGTTCTCCTCCTCCTCCCTTATCCCTGTCACCTCCTCCATTATCCTCCTCCTCCTCCATTATCCTCCTCCTCCATTATCCTCCTCCTCCGTTATCCCTGTCACCTCCTCCATTATCCTCCTCCTCCTTTATCCTCCTCCTCCGTTATCCCTGTCACCTCCTCCATTATCCTCCTCCTCCGTTATCCCTGTCACCTCCTCCATTATCCCTGTCACCTCCTCCATTATCCTCCTCCTCCGTTATCCCTGTCACCTCCTCCATTATCCTCCTCCTCCATTATCCTCCTCCTCCATTTTCCCTGTCACCTCCTCCATTATCCTTCTCCTCTATTATCCCTGGCACCTCCACTGTTTTCCTCCTCCATTATTCTCCTCCTCCATTATCCTCCTCCTCCATTATCCTCCTCCTCCTTTATCCTCCTCCTCCGTTATCCCTGTCACCTCCTCCATTATCCTCCTCCTCCGTTATCCCTGTCACCTCCTCCATTATCCCTGTCACCTCCTCCATTATCCTCCTCCTCCATTATCCTCCTCCTTCGTTATCCCTGTCACCTCCTCCATTATCCTCCTCCTCCATTATCCTCCTCCTCCATTTTCCCTGTCACCTCCTCCATTATCCTTCTCCTCTATTATCCCTGGCACCTCCACTGTTCTCCTCCTCCTCCCTTATCCCTGTCACCTCCTCCATTATCCTCCTCCTCCATTATTCCTGTCACCTCCTCCATTATCCTTCTCCTCCATTATCCCTGGCACCTCCACTGTTTTCCTCCTCCATTATTCTCCTCCTCCATTATCCTCCTCCTCCATTATCCTCCTCCTCCTTTATCCTCCTCCTCCGTTATCCCTGTCACCTCCTCCATTATCCTCCTCCTCCGTTATCCCTGTCACCTCCTCCATTATCCCTGTCACCTCCTCCATTATCCTCCTCCTCCATTATCCTCCTCCTTCGTTATCCCTGTCACCTCCTCCATTATCCTCCTCCTCCATTATCCTCCTCCTCCATTTTCCCTGTCACCTCCTCCATTATCCTTCTCCTCTATTATCCCTGGCACCTCCACTGTTCTCCTCCTCCTCCCTTATCCCTGTCACCTCCTCCATTATCCTCCTCCTCCATTATTCCTGTCACCTCCTCCATTATCCTTCTCCTCCATTATCCCTGGCACCTCCACTGTTCTCCTCCTCCTTCATTATCCCTGTCACCTCCTCCATTATCTTTCTCCTCCATTATCCCTGTCACCTCCTTCATTATCCTCCTCCTCCATTATCCCTGTCACCTCCTCCATTATCCTCCTCCTCCATTATCCCTGTCACCTCCTCCATTATCCTTTTCCTTCATTATCCTCCTCCTCCATTATCCCTGTTACCTCCTCCATTATCCTCCTCCTCCATTATCCCTGTCACCTCCTCCATTATCCTCCTCCTCCATTATCCCTGTCACCTCCTCCATTATCCCTGTCACCTCCTCCATTATCCTCCTCCTCCATTATCCCTATCACCTCCTCCATTATCCTCCTCCTCCATTATCCACCTCCTCCTCCATTATCCTCCTCCTCCATTATCCCTGTCACCTCCTCCATTATCCTCCTCCTCCATTATCCCTGTCACCTCCTCCATTATCCTTCTCCTCCATTATCCCTGGCACCTCCACTGTTCTCCTCCTCCTTCATTATCCCTGTTACCTCCTCCATTATCCTCCTCCTCCATTATCCCTGTCACCTCCTCCATTATCCCTGTCACCTCCTCCATTATCCTCCTCCTCCATTATCCCTGTCACCTCCTCCATTATCCTTTTCCTTCATTATCCTCCTCCTCCATTATCCCTGTCACCTCCTCCATTATCCTCCTCCTCCATTATCCCTGTCACCTCCTCCATTATCCTCCTCCTCCATTATCCCTGTCACCTCCTCCATTATCCCTGTCACCTCCTCCATTATCCTCCTCCTCCATTATCCCTATCACCTCCTCCATTATCCTCCTCCTCCATTATCAACCTCCTCCATTATACTCCTCCTCCATTATCCTCCTCCTCCATTATCCCTGTCACCTCCTCCATTATCCTCCTCCTCCGTTATCCCTGTCACCTCCTCCATTATCCGCCTCCTCCAATATCCCTGTCAACTCCTCCATTATCCTCCTCCTCCATTATCCCTCTCACCTCCTCCATTATCCCTGTCACCTCCTCCATTATCCTCCTCCTCCATTATTCTCCACCTCCATTATCCCTGTCACCTCCACCATTATCCTCCTCCTCCGTTATCCCTGTCACCTCCTCCATTATCCTCCTCCTCCATTATCCACCTCCTCCATTATCCTCCTCCTCCATTATCCATATCACCTCCTCCATTATCCTGCTCCTCCGTTATCCCTGTCACCTCCTCCATTATTCTCCTCCTCCATTACCCTCCTCCTCCATTATCCTCCTCCTCCGTTATCCCTGTCACCTCCTCCATTATCCTCCTCCTCCATTATCCACCTCCTCCATTATCCTCCTCCTCCATTATCCTCCTCCTCCACCATTATCCTCCTCCTCCGTTATCCTCCTCCTCCTCCATTATCCTCCTCCTCCATTATCTTCCTCCTCCACCATTATCCTCCTCCTCCGTTATCCTCCTCCTCCATTATTCTCCTATTCCATTATCCTCCTCCTCCGTTATCCTCCTCCTCCATTATCCTCCTCCTCCGTTATTCCCTGTCACCTCCTCCATTATCCTTCTCCTCCATTATCCTCCTCCTCCATTATCCTCCTCCTCCGTTATCCCTGTCACCTCCTCCATTATCCCTGTCACCTCCTCCATATCCTCCTCCTCCGTTATCCCTGTCACCTCCTCCATTATCCTCCTCCTCCATTATCCTCCTCCTCTATTATCCTCCTCCTCCGTTATCCCTGTCACCTCCTCCATTATCCTCCTCCTCCGTTATCCCTGTCATCTCCTCCATTATCCCTGTCACCTCCTCCATTATCCTCCTCCTCCGTTATCCCTGTCACCTCCTCCATTATCCTCCTCCTCCATTATCCTCCTCCTCCATTATCTTCCTCCTCCGTTATCCTCTTCCTCCGTTATCCTCCTCCATTATCCTCCTCCTCCATTATACTCCTCCTCCATTATCCTCTTCCTCCGTTATCCTCCTCCTCCTTTATCCTCCTCCTCCGTTATTCCCTGTCACCTCCTCCATTATCCTTCTCCTCCATTATCCTCCTCCTCCATTATCCTCCTCCTCCGTTATCCCTTTCACCTCCTCCATTATCCCTGTCACCTCCTCCATATCCTCCTCCTTCGTTATTCCTGTCACCTCCTCCATTATCCTCCTCCTCCATTATCCCTTTCACCTCCTTCATTATCCTTCTCCTCCATTATCCTCCTCCTCCATTATCCCTGTCACCTCCTCCATTATCCTCCTCCTCCATTATCCCTGTCACCTCCTCCATTATCCTCCTCCTCCCTTATCCCTGTCCCCTCCTCCATTATCCCTGTCACCTCCTCCATTATCCTCCTCCTCCATTATCCCTATCACCTCCTCCTTTATCCTCCTCCTCCATTATCCACCTCATCCATTATCCTCCTCCTCCATTATCCTCCTCCTCCATTATCCCTGTCACCTCCTCTATTATCCTCCTCCTCCGTTGTCCCTATCACCTCCTCCATTATCCTCCTCCTCCATTATCCCTGTCACCTCCTCCATTATCCTCCTCCTCCATTATCCCTGTCACCTCCTCCATTATCCCTGTCACCTCCTCCATTATCCTCCTCCTCCATTATCCCTGTCACCTCCTCCATTATCCCTGTCACCTCCTCCATTATCCTCCTCCTCCATTATCCTCCTCCTCCATTATCCCTGTCACCTCCTCCATTATCCTCCTCCTCCGTTATCCCTGTCACCTCCTCCATTATCCTCCTCCTCCATTATCCACCTCCTCCATTATCCTCCTCCTCCATTATCCTCCTCCTCCATTATCCCTATCACCTCCTATATTATCCTCCTCCTCCATTCTCCTCCTCCTCCGTTATCCCTGTCACCTCCTCCATTATCCTCCTCCTCCATTATCCTTCTCCTCCGTTGTCCCTGTCACCTCCTACATTATCCTCCGCCTCCATTATCCTCCTCCTCCGTTATCCCTGTCACCTCCTCCATTATCCTCCTCCTTCATTATCCTCCTCCTCCGTTATCCCTGTCACCTCCTCATTATCCTCCTCCTCCATTATTCTCCTCCTCCATTATCCTCCTCCTCCATTATCCTCCTCCTCCGTTATCCCTGTCACCTCCTCCATTATCCTCCTCCTCCGTTATCCCTGTCACCTCCTCCATTATCCTCCTCCTCCATTATCCCTGTCACCTCCTCCATTATCCTCCTTCTCCATTATCCTCCTCCTCCATTATCCTCGTCCTCCGTTATCCTCCTCCTCCATTATCCTCCTCCTCCGTTGTCCCTGTCACCTCCTCCATTATCCTCCTCCTCCATTATCCTCCTCCTCCATTATCCTCCTCCTCCGTTATCCCTGTCACCTTCTCCATTATCCTTCTCCTTTATTATCCTCCTCCTCCGTTATCCCTGTCACCTCCTCCATTATCCTCCTCCTCCATTATCCTCCTCCTCCGTTATCCCTGTCACCTCCTCTATTATCCTTCTCCTTTATTATCCTCCTCCTCCGTTATCCCTGTCACCTCCTCCATTATCCTCCTCCTCCATTATTCTCCTCCTCCATTATCCTCCTCCTTCGTTATCCTCCTCCTCCATTATCCTCCTCCTCCATTATCCTCCTCCTCCATTATCCTCCTCCGTTTTCCTCCTCCTCCATTATCCTCCTCCTCCATTATTCCCTGTCACCTCCTCCATTCTCCTTCTCCTCCATTATCCTCCTCCTCCATTATCCTCCTCCTCCGTTATCCCTGTCACCTCCTCCGTTATCCCTGTCACCTCCTCCATTATCCTCCTACTCCATTATCCCTGTCACCTCCTCCATTATCTTCCTCCTCCATTATCCTCTTCCTCTGTTATCCCTGTCACCTCCTCCATTATCCTCCTCCTCCGTTATCCCTGTCACCTCCTCCATTATCCTCCTCCTCCATTATCCTCCTCCTCCATTATCCCCCTCCTCCGTTTTCCCTGTCACCTCCTCCATTATCCTCCTCCTCCATTATCTTCCTCCTCCACCATTATCCTCCTCCTCCGTTATCCTCCTCCTCCATTATCCTCCTCCTCCATTATCCTCCTCCTCCATTATCCTCCTCCGTTTTCCTCCTCCTCCATTATCCTCCTCCTCCATTATTCCCTGTCACCTCCTCCATTCTCCTTCTCCTCCATTATCCTCCTCCTCCATTATCCTCCTCCTCCGTTATCCCTGTCACCTCCTCCGTTATCCCTGTCACCTCCTCCATTATCCTCCTGCTCCGTTATCCCTGTCACCTCCTCCATTATCCTCCTACTCCATTATCCCTGTCACCTCCTCCATTATCTTCCTCCTCCATTATCCTCTTCCTCTGTTATCCCTGTCACCTCCTCCATTATCCTCCTCCTCCGTTATCCCTGTCACCTCCTCCATTATCCCTGTCACCTCCTCCATTATCCTCCTCCTCCTTCATTATCCTCCTCCTCCATTATCCTCCTCCTCTATTATCCTCCTCCTCCATTATCCTCTTCCTCTGTTATCCCTGTCACCTCCTCCATTATCCTCCTCCTCCGTTATTCCTGTCACCTCCTCCATTATCCTCCTCCTCCATTATCCTCCTGCTCCATTATCCTCCTCCTCCGTTATCCCTGTCACCTCCTCCATTATCCTCCTCCTCCGTTATCCCTGTCACCTCCTCCATTATCCCTGTCACCTCCTCCATTATCCTCCTCCTCCATTATCCCTGTCACCTCCTCTGTGATCCTCCCCCTACATAATTCCTGCCACCTCCTCCGTTATCTGCCACCACAATGCTCTGTAAAATATAAATCCCTTTGACCATAAAATAATAATATTGCAAAATAAAATTAATTCAGTTCAAGAGAAATTCATTTTGTTTTGAACAACTTCTTTAAAAATAACTGTTAAATCCAATGGAAGTGTTACAGCTGAGATCTGCACCACAATATTGAACGTAAACTAATAAAAGTCTTCCAGATCCTGGGTTGGGTTCTAGGCCCACAACGTATCTGTTTAGATAAATATCCATAATGTAAGACTAACCCTAGATCTGATGGGAGGACCAGTTACTTTCTCAGTATCCTTATGGATCTTGGGTACTGTTGGATACAGTAAATCACGGATATACTGTATGTTGCCAGCAGTTAGGAAGAATAAATGAGTTAATAAGTTGGGTGAAGACTTTGCCCTTATATAATACCCTCTATGTGGAAAACATGGCTTCAAATAGCTGACAAGGTGTTAGAAAGGCCGGTACCCTCATTCCGAGCTGCCGTTCATTATCTCAGTCACCTCCAGGATGTATATAATGAGCTATCATCATCATCGCCATTTATTTATATAGCGCCACTGATTCCGCAGCGCTGTACAGAGAACTCACTCACATAAGTCCCTGCCCCATTGGCGCTTACAATCTAAAATCCCTAACACACAGACACACACACACACACACAGACACACACACACACACTAAGGTCAATTATTTTTAATAGCAGCCAATTAACCTACCTGTATGTTTTTGGAGTGTGGGAGGAAACCGGAGCATTCAAAGGAAACCCACGCAAACACGGGGAGAACATACAAACTCCACACAGATAAGGCCATGGTCGGGAATTGAACTTATGACCCCAGCGCTGTGAGGCAGAAGTGCTGACCACTGAGCCACCGTGCTACCCATATGCGGCCCATTCAATTAAACAGCTCTACAACAGACCTCCTGGTCGACACAATCTGTCCTTGATGGATGGTTCCATCATCCACACATCCACCCTTACATGGCGGTCCCTGCAGCCACGCTAACTGGTACATTGGCGCCCAGAGACGTGTCCAGGAGCTGAGGTCCAAAGGCCGCTAATGATACCAGTGTTATATTGTGCATTATTTTATGTAACATTTCCATCAGGGAGGGATTTTTCTCAATAAATACACTTAAATCTGATTGTGTAAAGACTGTTAATAGAAATTCCAAATTCCAGCCTAAAACAACATGCCTGGTATTCTCGTTTCACTCTTTGCATGTTCTCTTCTGGGAAATAACAGAGTCCTGAGGCTGATCACAATGTTAAGTTCTTTGGAATTTACCAAATGTTCAGCAAAACTTTCAGTTATACACAGACCAGCTGTGTAATCATTGTGACCCCAGGCTTTACAACACACTGTCACTTTATGGAAGTATGAAGAGAAACCAAAAGGATTCTGCAAGATTGACACGTTGTGTCCACACACTTACACATAGAGTAACTATTTAGAGTTCTGGATAAAGCTGATATATTGAGTGTCATTCTTCCTTCATCGTGAGGAAACCAATAGTTACACAATTATAGCATTTTCTGGAAAGTTTCATTATTAATTCTGTTACAGAAACATCTGAGATTTACGTCGTTGGGGCACATATCCAGGGAGCTTGAGCTATAAAATCTGCCCATCCATTAACGCCCCGCTCTTCAACCCCTGTCCCTGATGGTAAACTAAATTAGACCCATTTTCATGCTGTTCAACACAACCCGTTTCACACAAGAAACGCTAATCTTTTACTATTATTTTACAGTAAAATAGATCTGGGGGTAAATGTATCAAGCTGAGAGTTTTCCAGCGGGTTTGAAAAACCAATCAGATTCTAGCTATCATTTATTTAGTGCATTCTACAAAATGATAGCTAGAATCTGATTGGTTGCTATAGGCAACATCTCCACTTTTCAAACACGCCGAAAAACTCTCAGCTTGATACATTTACCCCCTGGACTGAATTAAGTTCTAGATATTAAAAAACGGTACTTGTCAATTATGTGGGCGCCATTGCAGTTCACCAGCGCTGCTTCTGCTTGAACTGTTCTGCTGGGAGATTTGGAAACCAAGTGTTAAGTTTGGCAGTGACTGTATACAATACAGGCAGTATATACACCTGCAGAGTGTAGTACAGATAGAGCCAACATGTCAGACGCCGTCTCCGTGCTATGCCTGCCGCACAGAGACGGACGTCTGCTTCTGTGACAGAGCGCTCGGTTGCCAGGCAACCGAGCGTACTTCCGGGTCAGCGGTCGCGCGTTCCGTTGCTAGGCAACGGAACGCTTCCTAGTAACTCCGGCGGTGGTGTTTAGCGTCACCACCGCCAGTGATTGGTCTGCACCTGTATAAAAACCTCACTCTGGCACATGGAGAGTGCCAGAGTATTAGGTCTCATCCTAGCTCCAGCGTTCCTGTGTACCGTTTCCAGCGCTTCCTGTGTATTACCCGGCTTGTTACTTACTACCCCTGTTCTGTGCTCCCTGTGAACTTGACCTCGGCTTGATATTTGACTCTTCCTCCTGTGCTTCTGACCCCGACCCGGCTTCCCTGACTACGGCTTTGAACTTTCCCTTGGACATCTCCTGAATTCACGGTTTGGACTGGGCCTGTACGACACCGCTTTCATCTACTGCTTCACTGATTACTCCCTTAGAGGACCGCGACCTGTGTGTTCCCGCAGCTAAGACCACACTTCCTTGCGGGGGTCCCTGGTGAAAACTAGGAACACGTTAGACTCCGCACCTCTTGGGTGAGTAGTGCAAAATCAGTAAGCAAATACCCTAAATCTGTGACAGTATACTCTGGCCATGACGTCAGATGGAAAAGGTGAACCTACAACTCGGGACCTCATTATCCACCTGGGCCGCCGAGTGGAACAGCAGGAGGTGGACCAGGCTCGTTTACTCCAGTGTGTGCAGGGAATCCTATCTCGCCTGGACTCTCTACGGGCAGGACAAACCCCTCCTACGGAACCATCTGCGGCTCCTTCTCGCTCTGCAGTGTCCCCTGCGGCTCCTGCTGCCCCTCCAGCCGCCACTACTGGACTAAGAATACCTTCCCCCGATAAGTTTGACGGGGATCCAAAAAGATGTAGAGGGTTCCTTAACCAGTGTGCCATTCACTTCGAGTGTAACTCTACAGCATTCTCCTCGGAACGTACCAAGGTAGCCTTCATAATTTCGCTACTTAGTGGGCAAGCCCTGGCCTGGGCATCCCCGTTATGGGAGCACAATGACCCTTTGCTGGAGGACTCCGCAGCTTTTATTGACATGTTCAGGAAGGTCTTCGACGAACCGGGCAGAGTCTCTTCTGCCGCATCTAGCCTATTGAACCTGCGACAAGGTTCTATGTCTGTCGGGCAGTATGCCGTACAATTTCGGACTCTCTCCTCTGAGCTTCGATGGAACAATGAAGCCCTCATTGCTTCCTTCTGGCAGGGTCTTACCGATCGAATTAAGGACGAATTGGCTACCAGAGAACTCCCTTCGGAGTTGGACGCCCTCGTTTCATTATGTATCAGGATCGATCTTCGTTTCAGAGAGAGAAGTTCAGAAAGGTCCTCTACAAGACGGACTCCCCGTTTGGCTCCCCAATTTCAAAACCCAATATCTTCCACTGAAGAACCTATGCAGCTTGGCCGCTCTAAACTAACGTCTGAAGAACGCGAGAGACGGTTCAAGCAGAGATTATGTCTATATTGTGGGGAGTCTGGTCACGTTCTAAGTCTCTGTCCCAAGAGACCGGGAAACGCCTCCTCCTAGACGGTAAGAGGGAGGCCGCCTTAGGAGTCACCGTTTCCACTCCCTACTCCACCTCCAATCTCGAGTTTCTCATGCCTGTCCAGCTCTTGACTACTAAAGGACCCCAACAAATCTCTGCCTTCGTGGACTCCGGTGCCGCAGGAAATTTTATTTCGGCCTCTCTTGCTTCAGAGCTCCAGTTAACCATTCAAGATCTGCCCCAACCGCTTACCCTCACTGCCGTGGATGGTAACCGTGTCAGCAACGGTGTCATCTCCAGCATTACGAGTGCGGTTCAATTGTTGGTAGGAGCCTTACATCAAGAGTGGATCCAATTCCTAGTATTACCACAGTCTATTAACCCACTGATACTGGGCCTTCCTTGGCTCCGGAACCATTCTCCTCAATTTGACTGGGTTCGTGCGGAGGTAATTTCCTGGGGCCCACAGTGTCATAAGCAATGTATTCCCTCACACTGCTTTCAAGTCTGTCATACTCAGACGAATTCTAAAACCTGTACATTACCTTCGGTCTATTTAGCCTTTAAGGACGTCTTCTCCAAACAAAGATCAGAGATTCTTCCACCCCATCGCCCGTGGGACTGTCCGATTGAATTAATCCCGGGAAAACAAATTCCTCGTGGTAGGACGTATCTCCTGTCCTTACCGGAGACCCAAGCTATGTCACAATACATATCTGAAAACCTAGCCCGAGGGTTCATTAGAAAATCATCTTCTCCAGCCGGAGCAGGATTTTTCTTTGTTAAGAAGAAAGACGGATCCTTACGCCCGTGTATTGATTATCGGCATCTAAATAAAATTACTATCAAGAACCGTTATCCATTACCCCTTATTATGGACCTTTTCGACAAGATTAGTGGAGCCCGCATCTTTACCAAACTAGATCTCAGAGGGACATACAATTTAGTACGGATCCGTCAAGGAGACGAGTGGAAGACAGCGTTTAACACGCGGGACGGACATTTCGAATATCTAGTCATGCCATTCGGGCTTAGTAACGCCCCCGCAGTATTTCAATCCTTCGTTAATGAAATCTTCCAAGACTGTTTATATCACTTCGTCGTTGTCTATTTGGACGACATTCTAATCTTTTCCCAAGACATTGCCTCCCATCGACACCATGTGAAGGAAGTCTTACTCCGATTACGAGCTAATCGACTCTTCTGCAAATTAGAAAAATGTATCTTTGAAGTGGAACAAATCTCTTTCCTTGGGTACATTGTTTCCGGAGCAGGATTAAGCATGGACCCACTAAAGGTGTCTGCCATTACCAACTGGCCTCTTCCCCAGGGCACCAAGGCCATCCAAAGGTTTATTGGATTCGCCAATTATTACAGACAATTTGTTAAAGGGTTCTCCTCCATTATTGCACCTATAACAGCGCTGACACGAAAATCAGCCAACCCCAGGAATTGGTCTCCAGAAGCCCTAAAGGCATTTAATCTCCTGAAACAGGCCTTTTCATCCGCTCCAGCCCTGTCTCAACCGGATCAATCTGAACCCTTTTTTCTAGAGGTTGACGCCTCTGCTATAGGTGTGGGGGCAGTACTCTTCCAAAAATCCAAAAACGGTTCTCATTTACCTTGCGGGTTCTTTTCCAAAAAATTTTTATCCCACGAGAAGAATTATGGAATTGGTGACAAAGAGTTACTAGCTATCAAGGCTGCCCTAGAGGAGTGGCGACACTTACTTGAAGGTTCACGTCATCCAGTAACGGTCCTTACCGATCATAAAAACCTGCTTTATGTTAGCGAGGCTCGATGCCTTAATCCACGCCAAGCTCGATGGGCATCGTTCTTCGCACGTTTTGATATCATCCTGACCTACCACCCAGGATCCAAGAACATCCGAGCTGATGCTCTATCTCAATCTTTTGACAACACGGATCTCTGTACTTCCTCGGAACCTCTACCCATTCTAAATCCTACCAGGGTTATCGCCCTTACCAAAACCACGGCCAAGACACCCCCAAGGGGCTGTTCCTTCTTAGAGCCTAATTTACGAATTAAAGCCCTCCGCTGGGCGCATTCCTCTAAATTGGCAGGACACGCTGGTGTTAAGAAAACTCTTGAATTTCTTCGTCAGAGATATTGGTGGCCGACACTACATTCAGATGTACGAAGTTTTGTGGCTTCTTGTGATACATGTGCCCGTTGTAAGAACCCCAGAATGGCCCCTTCTGGACTCCTTCAACCACTTCCCATTCCAGATTTCCCTTGGCAAAGCATATCCATGGATTTCATCACAGACCTTCCCCCCAGCAATGGATACACCACTATTTGGGTTGTTGTGGACAGATTTTCTAAAATGGCCCACTTTGTACCTTTGTCTGCTCTACCATCTGCTTCTCAGTTAGCTTCTATCTTCATTAAAGAAATATTTAGACTTCATGGATGTCCTCGTGAGATCATCTCTGACCGTGGAGTGCAATTCGTTTCCAAATTCTGGAGGGCCTTTTGTAAAATACTTGGGTCTGACCTCAAGTTTTCATCAGGTTATCATCCACAAACCAATGGTCAAACAGAGCGGGTTAACCAAGATCTCGAAGTCTTCTTACGATGTTTTTCTTCAGATAATCAAGCAGAATGGGCTAATCTCTTACCCTGGGCGGAGTTTTCTCACAATATCCATCATCACGAGTCTACTGGTGCCTCTCCATTTTTTATTGTTTATGGTTCCCAACCCACCCTCCCAGATTTTTCCAGCCAAAGTTCCTTGTCAGTTCCCGCAGTGGAGGATGTCATGCGGAACCTTTCTCAGATTTGGTCTAACACAAAAGCTAGACTCCAAGAGACTTCCCTACGCTATAAGCAAGCAGCAGACCGCCATCGGAGACTGGTCCCTCTTTTACAGGTTCACGACAAAGTATGGTTATCCACACGTAACCTTAAGTTAAGAGTACCTTCTCAAAAATTGGCTCCCCGTTATATTGGTCCCTTTTCCATAACACATGTGATCAATGCAGTAACCTACAGACTCCGGTTACCCTCTTCCCTGAAGATCCACAATGTCTTTCATATCTCTCTTCTCAAACCACTTGTACTCAATAAATTTCATCAGTCGCCTCATTATCCAGCTCCTGTACGTACTACGGAAGGTGAAGAATTTGAAGTTAGTCGTATCCTGGATTTCCGTATCCTTCATGGACGACACCAATTCTTAGTACATTGGAAAGGCTTTGGGCCAGAAGAGAGATCCTGGGTGCAAAAAGAAGATCTCCACGCCCCACGGTTATTGAAACAGTTCTTCAAACAAAGATCTATCCAACAAAGTAGGGGAGGAGGTACTGTCAGACGCCGTCTCCGTGCTATGCCTGCCGCACAGAGACGGACGTCTGCTTCTGTGACAGAGCGCTCGGTTGCCAGGCAACCGAGCGTACTTCCGGGTCAGCGGTCGCGCGTTCCGTTGCTAGGCAACGGAACGCTTCCTAGTAACTCCGGCGGTGGTGTTTAGCGTCACCACCGCCAGTGATTGGTCTGCACCTGTATAAAAACCTCACTCTGGCACATGGAGAGTGCCAGAGTATTAGGTCTCATCCTAGCTCCAGCGTTCCTGTGTACCGTTTCCAGCGCTTCCTGTGTATTACCCGGCTTGTTACTTACTACCCCTGTTCTGTGCTCCCTGTGAACTTGACCTCGGCTTGATATTTGACTCTTCCTCCTGTGCTTCTGACCCCGACCCGGCTTCCCTGACTACGGCTTTGAACTTTCCCTTGGACATCTCCTGAATTCACGGTTTGGACTGGGCCTGTACGACACCGCTTTCATCTACTGCTTCACTGATTACTCCCTTAGAGGACCGCGACCTGCGTGTTCCCGCAGCTAAGACCACACTTCCTTGCGGGGGTCCCTGGTGAAAACCAGGAACACGTTAGACTCCGCACCTCTTGGGTGAGTAGTGCAAAATCAGTAAGCAAATACCCTAAATCTGTGACACAACATACTACACTCCTCACTAGTCTGTTCCACACTGGGCCTACTGGGCATTCTACAGGTCATAACTCCTCCCCATGTGGTGAAGGGGCGGAGCTTGTACACAGAATATGAAAGAAGAAGACCTGCGCTATGAAGATTGTTCACTAATTCAAGTATGAATGACATTAATCCATCCTATGTGCACATATAATACAGAAAAAAGGGTCTCTAAATAAAAAAAACAGTAATTAAATATATAAGACATACAAAGCACATACTATGAAATAAGACACATAAAAGATGTGTGCAAGCAAGCAAAAAGAAAAAGGTTCCAGGCAATGTTCCAGCAATATATCCTATTTAGTCCAACACTGTCTTAATGCAACCTAGTCTATATGCAATCTCCTGAGTGATCCAGGTCGCACTAATATTAGGGAGAGAATGTATCGTCATTCAAGGATGTCATATGCTCCAAAACAGATCCCACTATTCAAGTGTAGCAGAGAAATCTAGGTCCTCGATATAAAACACTCCAGACAATTGTTACCATCTAATCCTTCTGTTCCAGTGTCGAGTGTCAAAGATGATTCCAATCAGTCCAGAGCCGGCATCTAATGGTTGGGACGAATAATGTCCCATAATCCAATCAGACTTCTTGTGCCAAATAATTGATCAATCAAATTCTAGCTTGTTACAAACACACTTATATATCTTATGCCCAATAATCAATACCATGAATAATATAATAACAGCACATATCATTATAATATTATATTAAAAGAGACCCAATTACCTGAAAAGATAATAATTCATTTAAAAAATATACATAATAACTAAATAACAATAAGATAATAACGTAAAATAACACATATCATATGGCCGAAATGTTAGAATATTGGAGTTCATTGCATCAATCATTCCAGTCCAATAAGCCTGCCCTCACTCAGAGGGACGACCCACTGAATACACTAAGATCATCCAACCCACACTTGGGATAAATCATAACCATATAAAAAAATATATAAATATCACCTAAATATAAATAAATATTTGAATTGATCATAATGGACAATATTAAATATTCATAATACACAATAGGACAAAAACCCAAATACCTAAAAAGACATGAATCATAAGCCATAAAACCTCAATATACCGATCAGTTCAGACAATTATGATCTAGGGCTCACTGAGTCCCATGGGACACATGGTGCCTAATTTCAAAATCCAAGAGGACTCACTGTTACACAATTTGGTGAACCTATCACCCCTCCTATCCGTAATACCTAAAGATTCTACTCCCACCACTGTAAGGCCTTCTGAGTCGCCCCATGTACCATCGAAAAATACCTAGATACACTATGTACCAATACATTATTCAATATGTTCCTCCTGTGTGTGGGCTTTGAGGGACCTTGAGGTCCTACCTACATATTGAAATTTGCAGCCACATTCTAAAACATAGACCACAAAAACGGTATCACAATTGATAAACCCCTTAATCTGAAATTCCATACCCCGTGATTTTGATTAGATTCCTTTAGATTTATTGATAATATGTTTACAAGTAATACAGACTGTTTTATTACAACGAAAACAACCATTCGGTATTGTCGGAATCCAAGAATCGCCGAGGACAGTTTTTTCCATTTTTAACATACTTGAAGCTAAAATCCCTTTAAGGTCAAAGTTCTTAATGAAAATAACAGTAGTTCTATCTTCCAAGACCTTAGCTAATACATTGTCCTGTTTCAGAATATCAAAATTTCTAATTTGGCGGGATTTAGTATTATAGGTAGACATAAATAAGGGCCTTTCTCTGATTCCTTTAACTTTTAATGTCCTTTTGGATCCCTCCTTGAGTCATTGAGAAGAAAATTATAATCTAGGGTTAGAGCAAAGACTTCAGCCTATGTTAACAAAGATTGTGGATAACCCCTATCCCTAAAACTGTCCAACATTGTCCTTGTTTGTTGCAAAAAATCTATATCACTTGAGCAGTTACATCACAGTCTCCCTATTTGACTTTTAGAGATATTATTAATCCATGGAGTATGATGACCACATCAAAAAATGATGAGTAAAGATCTCATTGAGTCTCTCTTGTTTCAGTTCCTTCTAGATAAATATATATAAATCTGTGAAATAAACCTTTGTGTTGTGTATTATTTGTTTCCCCTTATTACGTCATTTAAAGCGGCTTCTTCATCCATCAGTCCATACACTAGTGGTTCCCAAACTTTTGCAATTCGCGGCACCCTTAGAGTCTCCAAATTTTTTCAAGGCACCCCTCCAAAATAATTATTGAGCAGTCCTGTTTTAGAAGTAGTTGGGTCAAAAAAATGTAATAAGTATTTAGGTCAGGACATAAATACTTATTTAGTTGTATGCAAAAATGCCCCCTCTGCATCCAGACACTCTGCCCTCAGGCACTCTGCCCCCTCTGCATCCAGACACACTGCCCCCTCTGCATCCAGACACACTGCCCCCTCTGCATCCAGACACTCTGCCCTCAGGCACTCTGCCCCCTCTGCATCCAGACACACTGCCCCCTCTGCATCCAGACACACTGCCCCCTCTGTATCCAGACACTCTGCCCCCTCTGCATCCAGACACACTGCCCCCTCTGCCCTCTGTCACGCTGTCCCCCCTCCTCTGCTCTCTGTCACTGTCACGCTGTCCCCCCCTCTGCCCTGTCACGCTGTTCCCCTCCACTGCCCCTCTCACGCTCTGTCCCCCTCCACTGCCCCTCTCACGCTGTGTCCCCCTCCACTGCCCCTCTCACGCTGTGTCCCCCTCCACTGCCCCTCTCACGCTGTGTCCCCCTCCACTGCCCCTCTCACGCTGTGTCCCCCTCCACTGCCCCTCTCACGCTGTGTCCCCCTCCACTGCCCCTCTCACGCTGTGTCCCCCTCCACTGCCCTCTCACGCTGTGTCCCCCTCCACTGCCCCTCTCACGCTGTGTCCCCCTCCTCTGCCCCTCTCACACTGTGTCCCCCTCCACTGCCCCTCTCACGCTGTGTCCCCCTCCTCTGCCCCTCTCACGCTGTGTCCCCCTCCACTGCCCCTCTCACGCTGTGTCCCCCTCCACTGCCCCTCTCACGCTGTGTCCCCCTCCACTGCCCCTCTCACACTGTGTCCCCCTCCACTGCCCCTCTCACGCTGTGTCCCCCTCCACTGCCCCTCTCACACTGTGTTCCCCTCCACTGCCACTCTCACGATGTGTCCCCCTCCACTGCCCCTCTCACGCTGTGTCCCCCTCCACTGCCCCTCTCACGCTGTGTCCCCCTCCACTGCCCCTCTCACGCTGTGTCCCCCTCCTCTGCCCCTCTCACACTGTGTCCCCCTCCACTGCCCCTCTCACGCTGTGTCCCCCTCCTCTGCCCCTCTCACGCTGTGTCCCCCTCCACTGCCCCTCTCATGCTGTGTCCCCCTCCACTGCCCCTCTCACGCTGTGTCCCCCTCCACTGCCCCTCTCACACTGTGTCCCCCTCCACTGCCCCTCTCACGCTGTGTCCCCCTCCACTGCCCCTCTCACACTGTGTTCCCCTCCACTGCCACTCTCACGATGTCCTCCTCCTCTGCCCCTGTCACGATGTGTCCCCCTCCACTGCCACTCTCATTATGTCCCCTCTCCAATGCCCCTCTCACGATGTCCCCCCTCCACTGCCCCTCTCACGATGTCCTCCTCCTCTGCCCCGCTGTCACCCTCTTCTGCCTCGCTGTCATCCTCCTCTGCCCCGCTGTCACCCTCCTCTGCCCTGCTGTCATCCTCCTCTGCCCCGCTGTCATCCTACTCTGCCCCGCTGTCACCCTCCTCTGCCCCACTGTCACACTCCTCTGCCCCGCTGTCACACTCCTCTGCCCCGCTGTCACCCTCCTCTGCCCTGCTGTCATCCTCCTCTGCCCCGCTGTCATCCTACTCTGCCCCGCTGTCACCCTCCTCTGCCCCACTGTCACACTCCTCTGCCCCGCTGTCACACACCTCTGCCCCGCTGTCACCCTCCTCTGCCCTGCTGTCATCCTCCTCTGCCCCGCTGTCACCCTCCTCTGCCCCGCTGTCCCCCTCCTCTGCCCCGCTGTTACACTCCTCTGCCCCGCTGTCACACACCTCTGCCCCGCTGTCACCATCCTCTGCCCTTCTGTCTGCCCCGCTGTCAAACTCCTCTGCCCCTCTGTCTGCCCCGTTGTCTGCCCGCTGTCACACTCCCTCTCACTCCTCTGCCGCGAGCCAGCCATAGGAAAAAACAAAGAGCACATAAACTTACCAATCTGTCACTGAATATTGACGTCAGTGACAGCTGCGGGAGAGAGGAGTCTGCTGGGGAACCGCCGCCATACACTATAACCTCTAGAATATATGTATACATACATATTTGTGTGTGTGTCAGATTGTGTACAAAAATAATCACTTAAACTGTGTCAATAAAATTCTATTCTCTCGTGTTGTACACCACGGAATGAAGTAATTAGTGAAAATGTTAAATTATCACCTTGAAAAACTATATAAACAGACAACTTATAGGGAGATTTCTAACCTGTGAAGCAGCGTATTCATGGATAGGACACAAAGTATTGTGCAGTGAAATCACACTCACGTTTGGTATTAACGAGTTTCAGCTCATCATCATCATCAACATTTATTTATATAGCGCCAGAAAATTCCGTAGCGCTTTACAATTGGGAACAAACATTAATAAGACAATACTGGGTAATACAGACAGAGAGGTAAGAGAACCCTGCTCGCAAGCTTACAATCTATAGGACAATGGGAGTTTGGAACACAAGGACATGTGCTACATCATATTGCACAATGGACCAGCTAGAATGCAAAGGTAAAAGTATTGAGTGGGCTGTGTGTGTAGCAATGTTGGTCAGAGGGTTGTTGTTTTGCGCTAGCTGTGTAGAGGATGGTAATAGGGTCATCTAGGGAGATTAAGATGGTGGTTGAGGAATATCATAAGCTTGTCTGAAGAGGTGGGTTTTCAGAGAACGCTTGAAGGTTTGAAGACTAGAGGAAAGCCTTACTGTGCGAGGGAGGGAATTCCACAAAGTGGGTGCAGTCCGGAAAAAATCCTGTAACCGAGAATGGGAGGATGTGATGAGAGTGGAAGAGAGACTCAGATCTTGTGCAGAACGGAGGTGTCGAGTTGGGAGATATTTTGAGACAAGTGAGGAGATGTATGTCGGTGCAGTTTTGTTGACGGCCTTACATGTTAGTAGAATAATTTTATATTGGATTCTTTGAAATACAGGCAGCCAATGTAGAGACTGACAGAGTGGCTCAGCAGAGGAATAACGGTTTGCAAGGAAAATCAATCTAGCAGCTGCGTGCAAAATAGATTGTAGGGGTTTAAGTCTGACTTAGTAAGTGACCAGTAAGGAGGGAATTGCAATAGTCAATGCGGGAGATGATTAGTGCATGAATTAATGTTTTTGCAGTGTCTTGTGTCAAATATGTGCGTATTCTGGAAATATTCTTTAGATGTATGTAACATAATTTAGATATAGAGTTGATGTGGGGAATAAACGACAGTTGTGAGTCAAGGATTACACCTAGGCAACGAGCTTGCGGGGTGGGATTTATGGTCATGTTATCAACAGAAATATAAATGTCAGGCAGGAAGCTTCTGTTTTTGGGTGGGAATATTATTAATTCAGTTTTTGAAAGATTGAGTTTGAGTTGGTGAGAAGACATCCAAGATGAAATGGCAGAAAGACAGTCAGTAACGTAAGACAACACAGATGGTGAAAGATCAGGAGAGGATAGATAAATTTGTGTATCATCCGCATAGAGATGATACTGAAATCCAAAGGAGCTTATTAGTTTTCCAAGTGAAGTGGTGTAGATAGAGAATAGCAGAGGACCTAGGACTGAAGTGGAGCAGAGGTGGATCCAGAGAAATTAACACTGAAAGAGCGATTAGAAAAGTAGGATGAGAACCAGGATAGGACAGTGCCTTCAAGACCTGGGGATTGTATCGTTTGTATGAGGAGAGAGTGGTCAACAATGTCAAATGCAGCAGAGAGATCTAAGAGAATTAGAAGAGAGTAATGGTTATTATCTAAAACCTTTCTCAAAATGGTGGGGGTACCATCCTACAACCTCCTTGTTATGAACTTACCTGATCCCCGTTCCGCTGCGCTGTCAGCGTGGTCTAGCAGCTGTATCCACTCTGTGCAGCGCTTCTCCTGATGGCGTCCCCGCACTTCCGGGTTCTTCCTGCAGCTAGTCATGTGACTCCTGGGCGGGGAATTCAAATACTATATCTTCTCTGCTCTGACACGCTGCCTGTGTCAGAGCAATGTGTTTCCTGTTCCTGGCTATCAGTTCCTGTGTTCCTGACTCCTGTGAACCTGCTCCCTGTGTACTCCTTTATTCCTCCTACTCCTGTGTACCAACCTGGCTGTGAACTGACTATTCTTTGGCTTATTCCTGGCACCACGTATTGGACTGTCTTCCCTGTGTACCGACCCGGCTGTGTTATCAACTACTCTCTGGATTTCCCTCTGGCACCGTATACCTGATATCTCCTGTGTACCGACCCGGCTGTGTTATCAACTACTCTCTGGATTTCCCTCTGGCACCAGATACCTGATATCTCCTGTGTACCGACCCGGCTGTGTTCCTGGACCCATCTCCTGCTACGCACTCATTAACTCCGTGCATCTACCGCTTACTGCTCCAGACCTCCAAACCCTGGAATTCACGGTTAGTGTCAGTACTTACATCACTTTGTCATATTGCCTGTCTGACTATCCATCACTTAGAACCTTCTCCCTTACGTCAGTAGGCTAACCTGGGGGCCGCGACCTGCGGTTCTTCGGCAGCAAAGACCACACTACCTTGCGGTGGTTCTTGGTGAAGACCGGAAGGCCGTTAGACTCCGCGCCCTAGGTAAGCCTGTGCAAATACTGACTAAGGCATTTGAATCGTAACACTCCTATTTATTTGAACATGATCCAATCAAAAGAATCCTTAATCCCCTTAATTCCCTGGCTGACTTCCTTCACTTTAAATTCATTCTCTCCTCTTTCTACTCCGCCCTCTCCCTCGCTAAACAATCCTTCTTTAAGTCCCTCATTTCTTCTCAGTCCTCCAACCCCCGACGCCTCTTTGCCACCTTCAACTCCCTCCTCTATCCCCCTCCTCTACCGCCCTCCCTCTCCGCTACGGACTTTGCAACCTTTTTCTCGTCCAAAATTGAGGCCATCAGACTGAACACCTCCTCCTCCCCTTCTCCTGCCACCCTCATCACCTCGCCTCCCTCCAGCAACCAACTCTGGGGCTCCTTCTGCCCCACAACAGGGGAAGAAGTTTGCTCCCTTATCCTTTCATCTCCTCCCTCCACCTGTCCTCTCGATTCCATCCCCTCCCACCTCCTTCGCTCTCTTTCTCCCACTGTCTGCTCTTACCTTGCACACCTCTTCAACTTATCACTCTCCTCTGGTGTAGTCCCCTCCTCTTTCAAACACGCTCTTATCTCTCCCATCCTTAAAAAACCCAATCTTGACCCCACTTCTCTCGCTAATTATCGCCCCATCTCACTGTTCCCCTATGCCGTTAGACTCCGCGCCCTAGGTAAGCCTGTGCAAATACTGACTAAGGCATTTTTATCGTAACACTCCTATTTATTTGAACATGATCCAATCAAAAGAATCCTTAATCCATCCAATCAAAAACTGTCTCTCATTTATCAGCCACGATACATAAAAAAATCTTTATCACACAATCCAATTTTATCAATGTATGTTAGATATCAATCCACTCCTTATGTGAAAAGTAACTAAGAAAGAATATATCTTACTGTTGGATGGACCCTAATGGTTCTACCGATCTTAAAATTATGAGTATATAAAAAAACAAGTTCCGTCATCCACTAATATTGAGTCTTACCTAAATTATTTCATACTATGTTTAAAGGTGGACTGTTTACCAATCCTCCATAGACTTGTATGTTTTGTTTTGTTCTCTCGGAAGACGCGTTTTAAAAAGTTCTCTGTCTGCCTATATTGCAATACTGAAATCAAGACTGATGTAGATTCGCTCTGTGATTACCATCTTCTGTATTTACAGGAAGAGACATAAGGTTCTGATGTGGAGGCAATCCTTTACGTCACACTAGTACTTAGCAACTCTCAAACTGTACTTGTAATCATTAACATGATTCAAACCATGGCTTTTTGCATAATATAGGATATCATGATAGGAAGTGATAATTAGAACTAGAGAAAGTGTATGAAAAGGTTGGTATAACATCCACAGGGGTCCTCAGTAATTGGTGTTAGTGTCTATCGTTACTGTTCAGAGCTTTCCTTTTTCAGTATTCACAATAGAACTTTTAATGTTGTTTGTCCCCTTCGCTTTATTAATAGGGGAAATAAGATTATTGTCAATTTTCCATCACACCATTATAATACCTTAAGGATAAGGGGCCTGATTCATTAAGGATCTTAAATGAAGAGGTATCTTATTTCAGTCTCCTGGAGAAAACCATGTTACAATGCAAGGGGTGCAAATTAGTTTTCTGTTTTGCACATAAGTTAAATACTGACTGTTTTTTCATGTAGCACACACATACTTGATAGCTTATTTGTACACTGACATTTAAAAAATAAATTTTTTAAATATTTAACTTATGTGCAAAGCAGAAAACTAATTTGCACCCCTTGCATTGTAACATGGTTTTGTCCAGGAGACTGAAATAAGATACCTCTTCATTTAAGATCCTTAATGAATCAGGCCCAAGATTCCTATGCTGATCTCCATGGGTAGATATGTAGTTCTAGCATTCTTTCATAATTGTATTATAGTCTGATAATATGATAATACTGTGAGCGCTGATGAGCTCTAATAAAGATATATATATATATATATATATATATATATATATATATATATATATATATATATATATTGATCCAGATATTCCTTCATTACAATGTAAGTACTGAGGACATACTATTTTCATTATTTTCATTATTTTGTATGTGTTTCATACATTACTTTGACCATCAAGCCTGAGAACGATCCCATCAATTGCAATCAGGTAATGATCAGGCGACAGAGTTGGTTTTAGACCACACAGGCTGCAATATCCGGCTAATTGCGATACTGGCTGCAATTTTGCTGAGTGTGAGCACAGTTACCAACATTTTGCTGTACAACTCTGTAGAATCCAATCGGAATATGACACACTACAAATTTTATAAGGACACGTCCCAGGCACTAGATTATAATGTCACAGTTTGTATTATGAATCTTTAATACATAAAGGCGAGAACATAAGATCAGATACTGAGTATTGCATCAGGAACGCAGGATAACACAAGTTGTTTAGCTGGCTTGGGTGACATTAGGTACCATAATGAAAAATGGGGACATTCCAGGGACCAATGATTAAAGCCTGTCACTGTATCTGGAAAGTTGTCCCACAAATAACTTGATCTGCATTATCATGTTACCTGTATCATGTATCATGTTGTGTTATGGATCACTGCTCTCTGTATATATCATGTATGGCGCTGCGGATGCTTTGTGACGCCTTATAAATAAAAGATTATAATAGTAATAAAAGTTGACAGTTATGTAACTGAGTGGCCGGCGTATGGAGAAAGAGGAAGTGTAGATTGAAGAGCCAAAATGCTGAGGTAATCATCCACCAAATCTTTCACTGCTTTTTTAGCTATTTAAGAAAGGGTTAACACTGGAGAAATCAGATATTTCTCCGGCCTTAACCCCATTACCGGAGCTTACTGCTGTCTCCATAGACGTCCATGAGGACAGCAGCACTATTCAATTAATTCAGCTGCAAAACGCGTTGTTCATCTCAGCATGACATTACTGGGCTTTTACAATGGAATCCAGCTAAAGTCTCTCCACCCCCTCTCCGCCTGCTCTCCACCTCCTCTCCGCCTCATCTCCATCTCATCTCCACCCCCTCTCCGCCTGCTCTCCACCTCATCTCCACCTCCTCTCCACCTCATCTCCACCTCCTCTCCACCTCATCTCCACCTCCTCTCTGCGTCATCTCCATCTCATCTCCACCCCCTCTCCGCCTGCACTCCGCCTCATCTCCACCTCCTCTCCACCTCATCTCCACCTCCTCTCCACCTCATCTCCACCTCCTCTCCGCCTCATCTCCACCTCATTTCTGCCTCATCTCCGCCAACTCTCTGCCTCCTCTCCACCCCTGCTGGTTTCCTCGCCCTGTGTGCATGCAGACAGCACTTCCTCAATTCGCCAACAGCGCTAGGCTGCTAGTAAATAGCAAAAAGTCTTTGTGGAGGAGGGTGGTTCAGATATATGCTAATGAGGTAAAGTGGGCGTGGCTTAGATTAATGATCAAAACTGAGAAATGTTTACAGAATTTACTTACAGTTAAAAAATAAGCAAATAAAAGCTATGACAATAATTATAGTGATTAATTAATATTTAACTAAAAGACTTAACTTTTTTTGGTGGTAATAAACGTATAAAAGGATTATTTTTTTTACTACATCGTACCTGAATGCAGACTTTTGAGATGGAGTTTTTATTAGATTAAGCTTTTAACACTTTAATTTCTAGATCAGTCAGATTAGAGAGAACATTAGTTAGTGGACAAAAATTTATAGGAAATCTACACGGGCATACACTGTGCCTGATTCATCAAGGAGCACAAAGAGTCCTTCGCTCTCATTGGGCCCTACGCGTTTTGTCATGTGACGTCGTCAGGGGATAACCAATGAGCTATCTTATGCCTCTTAAATAGTGTATAAAACCTAAAACACACGGCTACTGTTCAATGGGCAATCAGCGTAACATCTAGTAATAAACCTTCCGATACAGAAAGTAAAATGTCTCCTAAAGCCACGCTAATTAAATTATTAAAACAATATTGCTCATACATAAAAGCCTCATCTAAGAGAAGTTCAAACTTTTTCAATGCCATATAATATGCAGATTTTATTGCAATATCAAACTTTCAAGGTGCAGATGTATGATTAACTCTTAAGGGCTAGTTTGTCACTTAGCAGTAAAATAATAGAGTGGAAAAAAAAGTTTTGGGGGGAAAATACAGGTATATGGATCGTTCTTAAGGGCTAGTTTAATTTAATTTATAACAATGTGGGATTAAAATAGAAATCTTAGTAACCTTGCGCAATATCATTTTTTTTATTTTTTTTATATTAAAGATTATTTGATTTTAAAATTCAAAGAAATAGTAACATCCACTTTAAGATTAATAAATAACTATAAAAAGGCTTTTAGTTCAAAATCTATATTAAGCTCTAAAGATGTTAAAGTGCCCAAAGTGTATATCCATTTAGATTCCTCTTGATTTTAAACTATATTATAGTCCCCTCCCCTCCAGTGCTTATTAACTGCTTTTATAGCTGTAATTTTCAATTCCGCTGGATCCTTCTTATGATGCGATTCAAAGTGGTTTGACAAATTGTGAGTCTCTAAGCCAATTTTAATATTCCTGATATGTTCATTAATCCATGCTTTTAACTTTCTAAATGTCCAGCCCACATATTGAAGACCACAGGAATTGTTATGAGATATATTATAAGAGTTACATGTAAGATGGTCCTTTATCAGATATGAATGGGATGTCGTTTTAGATTCAAATTGAATTATTGGTTTTGTGCTCATATTTTTTGTGGTCTTACAAGCTTTACATTTTGTGCAGTGGAAAAACCCTTTGTTTGTCATTTCTCAGTAAGCCAATTACATTCCCTGTAATTTTGTTCCCTACTGGTAAATTGCTATTCACCATTTTTTTTTAAGTTTGGGACTTTCCTAAAGATAACTGTGGGGTTTTTCGGAAGGAATTGAGAGAGAACTTCATCTTTTTAAAGGAGATGCCAGTGATTTCGCATAACCATCTTAGGGTTAGATATACTTAATACTTAATTTGTTGGACCAGGTAATTTGGGAGGATCACTACATATTAGTCACTACCGAAGTCTGGACATTGTATGCATGTATCGATCATATCCAGGGTGTGGACAGTGTAAGAACTTTCCTGGAACAAGATCCAACCTTTCCATTAGAGCAGGTAGAGTTCATCACTAAAGGTATTCAATTCATTCTTACGCACAATAATTTCTGGTTTGAGACTGTCCATTATCCACAAACAAGAGGTACATCAATGAGGACCAAGTTTGCACCAAGCTATGCCAACCTTTTCATGAGCAGTTGGGAAGAGGAGACCATTTGGAAGCGCTTTATCGATGATGTTATCTTCATTTGAAGGGGTGGTCAGGAATCCCTGTCCGAATTTATTCATAATATGAATACCCCAAGTATAAATCTAGGGTTTGTTACCAACACAAATAAAGAGAGGGTCACCTTTTTGGATTTGGAAATATACATCCGGAATGGTAAAATAGAGACAAAGACGCATTTCAAGCCAGTTGATTGCGATAGTTTTATATCTATTACCAGCCGTCATTATCCAAATTGGTTAGACAATATCCCTCGGGGACAATTCACCCGCATAAGAAGAAACTGTACAGATATATGTGACTAAAGAAAACAGGAAAAAATCCTGAAGTCCCATTTTTACGAAAAAAAAAGGTTATGAAAAAGCCAAAGTGGATAAAGCTTTGGAGGAAGTAAGTGAAATTATAAGGGAGAAATATTAGAATACAAAGAAAAGAACAAAGATGGACAAAAAATGTCTATTCCCTTTATAACACAATATTCTGTATCAGCAAGGGAGATAAAAAGGAAATCACTGGCATCTCCTTCAAAAAGATGAAGTTCTCTCTCAATTCCTTTAGAAAAACCCCACAGTTATCTTTAGGAAAGCCCCAAACTTAAAACAGAAAATGGTGAACAGCCATTTACCAGTAGGGAACAAAACTACAGGGAATTGACTTACTGAGAAACATCAGACAAAGGGTTTTTTCCACTGCACAAAGTGTAAAGCTGGTAAGACCACAAAAAATACGAGCACAAAACCAATAATTCAATTTGAATCTAAAACGACATCTAATTCATATCTGATAAAGGACCATCTTATATGTGACTCTATGGGAGTCATATATCTCATAACATGTCCCTGTGATCTTCAATATGTGGGCCGGACATTTATAATATTAAATTAATTTAATGTTTTGTACGTATCCCTGAGTGTCTAATCGGCCATCTGTATGTATATATATTTTTTTATAATAATATGTTATATGTTTTTTATTAATCATCTGTTTGCTTCAGCTTTTTTGTTCTATGTGTTGAAAATTCAGCTGCTAGGGATTATTTGGATGTATATTTTAGTTATTGTCTTCATTTATCAGCCAATTTTATTTGGTAAAGTTGATTTCAAAATATTTTGTGTCAATTTTTTTGGTTGGATCTGTTTCAAATCTGGTTTCTCCGGTGATTAGCTAAGTTGAACAGATGCAATTCTTTGATGGACGGGCCGACCTAATGGATTATTGACCCTTCCTCTTTCTCATCCTCTCTTGAAACTCTCCTATCACCTCTTCCATCCCTGGCCTGTCCTGACCAGACGGCCTCTCTCTACAACCTCTCCCTCACTACTGCCCTTGATGCTGTTGCCCCGGCCTCCGCCATCCGCCGCCTTATTCCCCAACCCTGGCACTCCAAACTCACCAGCTTCCTCCAAAGGTGCTCTCGCACTGCTAAACGCCTCTGGAGGAAATCTCATTCCCTGGCTGACTTCCTTCACTTTAAATTCATTCTCTCCTCTTTCTACTCCGCCCTCTCCCTCGCTAAACAATCCTTCTTTAAGTCCCTCATTTCTTCTCAGTCCTCCAACCCCCGACGCCTCTTTGTCACCTTCAACTCCCTCCTCTATCCCCCTCCCCTACCGCCCTCCCTCTCCGCTACGGACTTTGCAACCTTTTTCTCGTCCTAAATTGAGGCCATCAGACTGAACACCTCCTCCTCCCCTTCTCCTGCCACCCTCATCACCTCGCCTCCCTCCAGCAACCAACTCTGGGGCTCCTTCTGCCCCACAACAGGGGACGAAGTTTGCTCCCTTATCCTTTCATCTCCTCCCTCCACCTGTCCTCTCGATCCCATCCCCTCCCACCTCCTCTGCTCTCTTTCTCCCACTGTCTGCTCTTACCTTGCACACCTCTTCAACTTATCACTCTCCTCTGGTGTAGTCCCCTCCTCTTTCAAACACGCTCTTATCTCTCCCATCCTTAAAAAACCCAATCTTGACCCCACTTCTCTTGCTAATTATCGCCCCATCTCACTGTTCCCCTATGCCTCCAAATTACTTGAGCGGATTGTCTGCTGCCGCCTCGCCAGACACCTCGCAGAATTTTCCCCCCTTGACCCCCTCCAATCCGGCTACCGACCTCCTCACTCCACCAAAACTGCCGTGGCCAAGGTTACTATTGACCTCCTATCGGCCAAATCCAAGGGTCACTTCTCCACACTTATCCTCCTTGACCTCTCTGCAGCCTTTGACACTGCGGACCACCCCCTCCTGCTGCAAACTCTTCTCTCTTTCGGCCTCTCCGGATCTGTCCACGCCTGGTTCACCTCATACCTCGCTAACCGCTCCTTCTCTGTATCCATGTCCGGCTCCTCCTCCTCCCCCTACCCTCTCCCTGTAGGAGTCCCACAGGGCTCTATCCTCGACCCTCTCTTTTCGCTCTATACCTCCCTTGGTACTCTCATCTCCTCCTTCGGTCTTCAGTATCACCTTTATGCTGACGACATTCAACTCTACATCTCCTCCCCTGATCTTTCTTCCACCCTCCTCTCTCGTATATCTGACTGCCTCTCCGCCATCTCCTCCTGGATGTCTGTGCGCTTTCTCAAAATCAATATCTCTAAGACGGAACTCATTGTCTTTCCTCCGTCCAGACTCCCATCTCACCATGACCTCTCTATTGTTGTCAACAACACCACCATCTCCTCTGTTACCCAACTACGCTGCCTGGGTGTCACCCTTGACTCCTCTCTCTCTTTTGCCCCCCATATTCACTCCCTTGCCCAAGCCTGTCGCTTCCAACTACGCAACATCGCCCGCATCCGTCCCTTTCTCTCTCAGGATGCTACCAAGACTATCATCCATGCACTCATTATCTCCCGCCTGGACTACTGCAACCTCCTCCTCACCGGCCTCCCCCACTCCCATCTCTCCCCCCTCCGTTTTGTACTCAATGCGGCCGCAAGACTCATCTTCCTCTCACGCCGCTCCTCCTCTGCCTCCCCTCTCTGCCTCGCCTTACACTGGCTTCCCTTCCCCTACAGAATCCTTTTCAAACTCCTCACCATCACTTACAAGGCTCTCTCCAACTCTACTGCCCCCTAAATCTCTAACCTTCTTTCCATTCACACTCCCGCCCTCTCCCTGCGCTCAGCCAATGACCGATGCCTCTCCTCCACTCTTATCACCTCTTCCCACTCCAGAATCCAAGACTTTTCCCGTGCTGCCCCCATTCACTGGAATGACCTCCCTCGTTCCATCCGCCTCTCTCCTACTCTGTGCTCCTTCAAACATGCGCTGAAAACCCACCTCTTCCTCAAAGCCTACCAATTATCCACATAACCCCTTTCTCTATACTCCACTCGCTCTCCCCTTGCCTTATCTGGCTCCCCTGTGCCTTATCTGGCTCCCCCTGTGCCAGTCTGTTTTCCCTCCCTTAGGATGTAAGCTCACATGAGCAGGGCCCTCTTCGTCTCCTTACCGTTCTTCTGCTCCTTGTGTACTACATCGACCAGCCTGGAGTTTCTGAAGCACTGGTATTTTTGTTTATTGGTTTGTACTGTTTTACTCTGTTTAGTCTACTGTTTGTACTGTGTACGGCGCTGCGGAAACCTTGTGGCACCTAACAAATAAAGGATAATAATAATAATAATAATTACAGTGTTAAAATATATCCTAAAACATTAGTTCATATAAGTTCCTAAAATGTTAAATTAATCTTTTAGTTGTAGTTGATTTATATAATGTTTGTTACATTTTAGGCTTATTGGTCAGGACATGCTTTGGTGGTGTATTCTCTTCTATGTTGAGATTTTTTAAGCTTTATTGGGATTTTTTTTCTTTCATGTATCTTTGGATAAGTTTAAGTAATCAGTGTTGCATGGAAAGCATATTATATTATATTATAAAATTTTCTCCCATCTACTCACAGTAAAGGTCAGGGCCCCAGAAGGGACTGCAGCATGGTAAACTCCTGGTCTGAGCCCCATTAAAGAGGGGGGCCCAGGGCACGTACCCCCATGCCCCCCTTATTCCGGCTCCGTATATGACCTATGTAGGTAGCACCTTGGCCAAGTGACCGGATCAGGCCAAACGTGGTCACCATTAATTTGGATCCCATAATTCTTTCTTTCAAAATAATACTCTAATCCCTAATCATACTGTAATATGTTTGCACAAATCTCCAGTTTCCTGTACTTTATATTTATGAACAATAATATTAATGGGGCAGATTCAACTAGTTTTTTAGAGCAACGCGGCTCATTGAATCTACCCCTTAATGTGTAGAAAATAATGATTTCCAAAAATTTTTGGTGTCTTGACCGAAAAAGGTTAAGAAGCGGAAGAATTCTCATGAGCAGACAACCAATCAATTCCGTAAGGACCAGAGACATCAATAAGATACAGCCAAAAAATAAGTTGAACCGGCATGAAAAGATGGAAGTCTGTATTATTTGCAGGTGGACAGGGGCCGGTGTAAATATCTGATGATTATTGTCCCCACAACTATGTGATTGGCTGTTTGCAAATACACTGCTGACTGTGAATTGTGATTTATTTATTGTTTAACCAAATAGAATGATTTGGTGTGTGTGTGTGTGTATGTATGTGTGTGTGTGTGTGTGTGTGTGTGTGTGTATGTGTGTGTGTGTGTGTGTGTGTATGTGTGTGTGTTTAAACATTTATTTTTCTATTTTTTTGGACAATAGATTGTGAGGGCTTTTAATTTTAAAAAAATTATAACAATGATTTAATACATATTAATGAATATAATGCGCTGCATATAAAATAAGTGGATTAAAATATGGGTGCAAGTGGGATGTTAAGGTCTGTGTCTTGTGCATGGCATAAACCAGATGCATATGTTGCTGGTCAGGCTGGTACACATCATAAGATAGTTGCCCCCTGTATATGGTTGTAAATTCTGAGGGGAGGCATTGGACTGAAAGTGGAGCGAAAATACAAGAGCATCTAACAGAATTAGTGACTTTTGCACCATTTTCAGGTGAGATATATATGTATACTGAGATGTCACAATTTACTCAGTTCATTGGTTAATTTATCAATGATAATAATAAACCTCTAAATGTCTACATTGAAAGGTTTTTGTACCCTGTTGGAAGAAAGTATGGACTCCAAACAAAAACTAAAAGGTGGAACTGAAAAAATCAGGGAGAAAAAAAAAGAAGAATATTGAAGCTGATGCCGAAAAATGTGTTAAAATAACTGATATGTTCAGTCGTCATCAACCAGGTCACAATATTTCTGGGAAAACATCCGCTGAAGAAAATGTTTTAGAAATGCAAATTGATCAAGAAAGTGAAACCCAGTTATGTATTCCAGGTTCCCCAAGCACCAGTCAGCAGAATTTTTTAGAGTTTTTCTTTTACTGCTCAGCAAGTACGATGCTTGTCTTCGAGAAGACGTCAGCGATTGCATAACAAAAAGCAAGAAGTTGCATTCAAGAGGAAAGGGCAGAGGGTCGTTTATAACTTTTCTCTCCAAAACAACTCTTAACAAAGTTATAGAAACAATACGACAGTTTATTCAGGAGACCCTGGCAAGTGATGTTAGAGAAGCTGGGATGTTCTCAGTACAAATTGACACCACTCAGGATATCACATCAAAAGATCAGTGTTCTGTAATTGTTCGTTATGTAACAGATCAAATTCATGAGAAGCTCCTTGCAGTGGTAGATTGTGAATCTTCATCTGGAGAATACATTCTTAACTTGGTAAAGCAAGTTCTACAGAAATGCAAAATAAACATAAAAAACTGCACTAGAAGTTCTACTGATGGCTGTTAGGAACTCCCAAGTCAGTACAGTGAAACTCGGGAACTACTCAGAAGGCCAGGTGTTCGCTGGAGCCCCTAGTGGTGGGGACAGACTGGGCTGCGGGCCGACCGAGGGTCGAGTAGCGTATACTGACTTAAAGGAGTTTCCCAGAAGTGGAGTGATTGGTGGACTGTAGTATAAGAGGAATCCAAGGTCAAAAGGTCACAGGCACAGATGCAATATCCAAGGGCAAGCGAAGGGTCAAACTCACAGGCAGAGAAGCAAAATCCGAATTCCAGGCAAAAGGTCAAGGTCAGAAGAGAAGGGTCACAGGTCCAATAACAAGCAGGGGTCAAACACGGGTAGTCAAATCTAAGGTAGCAGAAACCTAAACGGATAGTACAAGCAGGCAGCAGGACTGAGGACAGAACGCTATAACCGGCAGTGAGGCTGCAGACCTCACTGCCTTAAATGTACAGATGAGCCAATCAAAGTCTAGCTCTGAAAATACTTTCAGGAGCTGATTAATGAATAAATCACAGTCTAATAGCCAGCAGGCTATTAGATCTTCCTGCGCACGCGCCCAGCTGTCCCCTGTTGCCGGGACGCGGCGCTACAGTGCTGGGCGTCCGGCCGTTGCCTCAGCAACAGTCGGGAGTTAGGAGGAAGTGACGTCCCGGTCGTCATGGTGACGGCCAGGATGCTGGGGCAGGCAGGAAGCGAGCCGCGGCGGCTGTGAGTACCGCCGCGGCTCGTGACAGTACCCCCCTTGAGGAGGGGTTAAGGAACCCCGACATCCAGGCTTAGTGGGAAACTTCCTAAAAAATTCTTTAATGAGTCTTCCAGCGTGTAGACGTCTCTGTGGTATCCAAGAGCGCTCCTCAGGGCCATAACCCTTCCAATGAACGAGGAATTGAACTTGACCTTGAACCCTCCTAGAATCAAGGATTTTTTCAATAGCATATTCGTGGTCTCCGTTCACCATCAGAGGCCTGGGCCTGTTAGAGAGAGACCGATTAAACTTGCTGGGAGCAGCGACTTTCTTCAGAAGTGAACAATGAAAGGTCGCAGGTATTTTTAAGGAAGTGGGTAGTTTCAATCTAAATGCCACTGGATTAATTTTCCTCTCAATTGGAAACGGTCCGATGTATCGGGGCCAACAATGAAATCCATCGACAGATGGGTCCAAGGCCTGCTCGGCGCCGGCAAGGGTAACAATAGCCCAGAAGGACGGTTCCTATCGGTCTTGTTTTTAGCACACTCAGGACAAGCCCGAACATAATTCTCCACATCGTCTGACAAAGTGGGCCACCACAACCAACGAGAAAGAACCTCAATAGTCCTACGGATTCCCGGATGGCCAGCAGAGCAGTTGTTGTGGCCTTCAATGAGAACAGATTTCCTTAAATGGAAGGGGACAAATAATTTGTTGACCGACCGGTGTCTGAACTGGAGCGATTCTCTGGAAGCGCCGGATAGTTGCTCCTAGATCCTGGGTGAGTCCAAGATGAACAGCAGTTGTAGGAACAATAGACAACGGGTCCGGAGACTGAGGATAATGGGCCAAAAAACTTCGGGACAAGGAATCGGCCTTAGTATTTTTAGAACCTGGACGGAATGTAATAATGAAGTTAAATCTGGTATAAAATAAGGCCCAGCGAGCCTGCCTAGGATTCAGAGTTTTAGCGGTCTGAATGTATTGGAGGTTTTTATGGTCCGTGAAGATGGTGATGGTATGGGTAGCTCCCTCTAAACAATGTCGCCATTCCTCCAGTGCCAACTTAATGGCCAACAATTCACGATTGCCGACATCATAATTACATTCGGCGGATAATTTTTTTTTAAGTAGAATGCACAAGGATGTAATTTTTTGCTCCTTGGGTCTTTTTGAGAAAGGATAGCGCCAGCACCGATATCAGAAGCGTCCACCTCTACAATGAACGGAAGTTCTGGGTCAGGATGTCTCAGCACTGGAGCAGAAATGAAAGCAGCTTTGAGTGCCGAGAAACTCGCCAATGCCTCCGAAGGCCACTTCGCTGGGTTAGCTCCCTTTCGAGTGAGAGCAGTGATAGGAGCCACTAATGAGGAAAAAGAATCAATAAACCTACGGTAATAATTTGCGAATCCGAGGAACCTCTGGATCGCCTTCAGATTAGTAGGGAGGACCCAATCCTGGATTGCTCGAACTTTGGCAGGGTCCATTGCGAATCCTGATGAGGAGATGATATATCCCAGGAATGACACGGTGGCCACCTCAAATTCACATTTCTCCCTTTTTGCATACAGGTGATGTTCCCGTAATTTCAGCAGAACTTGGCGAACATGCTGACAGTGCTGAAGTAAAGACTCAGAGTAGATTAAAATATCATCCAGATACACAACTACTGTTTTACCCAGGAACTCTCGTAAAACGTCGTTGATCAGGTCCTGGAAAACCGACGGAGCGTTGCATAACCCGAATGGCATCACGAGATATTCATAATGTCCTGACTGGGTATTGAAGACAGTCTTCCATTCATCTCCTTTCCTGATTCGAATAAGATTGTAAGCCCCTCTGAGGTCAATCTTCGAAAATATAGTGGCAGATTTTAATTGATCAAACAACACCGAAATCAACGGTAACGGGTACATATTCTTAATAGTGATGTTATTCAGTCCACGGAAATCGATGCATGGTCTAAGATTGCCATCTTTTTTTGACACGAAAAAACAACCTGCGCCTACGGGAGATTTAGAAGGACGTATGAATCCTTTTTTCAGGTTTTCCTCCACATATAACTCCATGGCCTGAGTCTCTGGAATGGACAAGGAGTATAACCGCCCTTTGGGCAACTTGGAACCCGGGACTAAATCAATGGCGCAGTCATACTCTCGATGTGGTGGAATGGAATCAGCTTTTCTTTTGCAGAACACATCAGAGAAGTCCTGGTAGGGTACCGGCAACAAGTCTGGACTAGGCTGTAAGATTCTAAGCGGCAGGGTCAAGCAAGACGTGGAACACTCGGGACTCCGAGTAATCTCTCCACTTTTCCAGTTGATAAGGGGATTATGACTGCGAAGCCAGGGATACCCCAATATCAAAGGAGCAGAGGGACAACTAATAAGATAGAAGGAGAGCTCCTCTGTATGGAGAACTCCTACAGACAACCGAACCATTGGAGTCCTAGCGAGCATCCTTCCCCCAGGCAAGGGGTTACCATCCAAACCACATGTGGTGATGCTTGATCCTAACTTGATATGCGGAATATCAAGCTTCTGAGCCAAATGTATATCCAGGAAATTACCAGCCGCACCACTGTCAAGAAAAGCTTTCAGGTCCATGGATCTCCCACGGAAAGTTAGACGTCCAGGGACTAATAAAGAGTTTTCTGAAGAGGTAATCTGAAGGCCCAAGCGCACCTCTTCACCTGCACTTAGGCTTTGGAGTTTCCCGGCTTATTGGGACATGAGCGAACTAAGTGGCGTGGTTGACCACAATACATACATAGGCCTAGTGAGCGTCTTCTGGAGTGCTCCTCTGGAGGCAAGCGGTAAGCGCCCAATTGCATGGGTTCAGAGGAATCAGGCAAAGTGTTATCGAAGCTAGTGAAAACGTCCATCGGAACAGAGGACTCCCGTTCAGCCTTCCTCTCTCTGATCCGACGATCAATTATTATGACAAGTTGCATCAAGTTCTCCAGCGTGTCGGATATCGGATACTGGACTAAGGAATCCTTAATCTGCTCGGTAAGTCCTAAGCGAAATTGACTTCGCAATGCTGGGTCGTTCCAGGCGCTGTCAGTGGACCATCGCCGAAATTCCGCACAATACTCTTCCGCTGAGCGACGTCCTTGCCTTAGCGTACGGAGATGAGCCTCAGCTGAGGCTACCCTGTCCGGGTCATCGTACAATAACCCTAGAGCTTGAAAAAAGGCATCCACAGACTGTAAGGCTGGACTTGTGGAAGGCAAGGAGAAGGCCCAATACTGAGGGTCGCCCTGGAGTAATGAGATGATGATCCCTACCCTCTGTTGTTCGGAACCAGAGGAACGTGGTTTCAGACGAAAGTACAACTTGCAGCTCTCTTTGAAATTACGGAAGGCTGGCCTGCTTCCAGAGAATCGGTCAGGCAAATTCATCTTAGGCTCCGGTGTGTCACCAGCGGGAACTTGCTGGAGCTGCCGGTCTCTGGAAGCCCCTTCTTGGACTGCCAGGCGCTGGGATAAAGTCTGCACCACTTGGGAAACCGCCTGTATCTGGTTGGCCAGAATCTGGGCTGGGGACAGATTCGACTCCTCTCCGTCCATGGCCATATGATACCAATCTTCCTGGCCGGTTATAATGTTAGGAACTCCCAAGTCAGTACAGTGAAACTCGGGAACTACTCAGAAGGCCAGGTGTTCGCTGGAGCCCCTAGTGGTGGGGACAGACTGGGCTGCGGGCCGACCGAGGGTCGAGTAGCGTATACTGACTTAAAGGAGTTTCCCAGAAGTGGAGTGATTGGTGGACTGTAGTATAAGAGAATTCCAAGGTCAAAAGGTCACAGGCACAGATGCAATATCCAAGGGCAAGCGAAGGGTCAAACTCACAGGCAGAGAAGCAAAATCCGAATTCCAGGCAAAAGGTCAAGGTCAGAAGAGAAGGGTCACAGGTCCAATAACAAGCAGGGGTCAAACACGGGTAGTCAAATCTAAGGTAGCAGGAACCTAAACGGATAGTACAAGCAGGCAGCAGGACTGAGGACAGAACGCTATAACCGGCAGTGAGGCTGCAGACCTCACTGCCTCAAATGTAAAGATGAGCCAATCAGAGTCTAGCTCTGAAAATACTTTCAGGAGCTGATTAATGAATAAATCACAGTCTAATAGCCAGCAGGCTATTAGATCTTCCTGCGCACGCGCCCAGCTGTCCCCTGTTGCAGGGACGCGGCGCTACAGTGCTGGGCGTCCGGCCGTTGCCTCAGCAACGGTCGGGAGTTAGGAGGAAGTGACGTCCCGGTCGTCATGGTGACAGACGGGACGCTGGGGCAGGCAGGAAGCGAGCCGCGGCGGCTGTGAGTACCGCCGCGGCTCGTGACAATGGCGCAGCAAACATGCAAGGACAATATAGAGGCTTCTCTACATGGTTGTCAACCAAATCTCCAGACCAAATTCATGTCTGGTGTTATGTGCATGTACTGAATTTAGTACTGGCAGATACCACAAAGGTAGTTATTGCAAATGCATCGTTATTTACTTCAATGAAAGATGTTGCAGTATTTATTCGGGATGCTTATCAACACATGAATACATGGCTAAATGTCATTCAGGATCCCCACCATCGAAGACTCTCTGTGATTGGTGAAACTCGCTGGTGGTCTAAAGATGCAGCACTTAGTATTTGGATGGTTTTCACAACCTGATTCTGCTTTGTACATTGACCTTGTTGTCACATTGGCAAAGATTGAAGAGAATCCAAGATCTAAACCTGAAGTGCGCCTAAAAGCAAAATCATATGTAGAATCTTTTCTTAAATACGAAACCATTCTCACAGCTCAAATATTTCTTCGTATGTTTGAATTGACTTCACTGTTGTCAAAATATCTACAAACAAGTGGTTTGGACATATTAAAAGTAGAGTTACTCAGGCTCGGTTCCTCAGAAACCGAACACACGCGAACTCAGGGGATCCGAGTACCGAGCTGAGCCGGCTCGGTACTTTTGCGCTTTTTCATATTCGAAAACGAGGCAAAACGTCATTGTGACATTATTGGATCTCGCGAGTTTTGGAATCTATAAATACCGCTCTCCATGGCGATATAGCGCCATTTGAGAGAGGGACACAGAAGGGGTAGCATAGAGTGTAGAGCAGTTGGGCAGGCAAAGTTATAGAATTGAAAGAGGAGGGTGGTAGCAGTGTTAAACAAAGTAATCAGTGACATCCAGGAGAGCTCCAGTGTTAAATCTATTGCAGAAAAATACAAATAATAGTGCTTACAGGGTTGATGTAATTCTGCAGTCCAATTATACTGTGTTATATAGGTAACACACAAAAAGGAGAGCTGCGTTGGTAATTCTGATTGCATAAAAATAAAAACTAGTGCTGTCAGGGTTGGTGTAATTCTGCAGTAAAATTCTACAGTGTTATGTAGGTAACACATAAAGGAGAGCTGCGTTGCTAATTGTCATTGCTGAAATAGAAATAGTAGTTCTTACAGGCTTTTCTTCCGAATTTGCACCAAAAAGTGTACAGTGTTATATACACCCAAAGACAAGAGCTCCATTGCTAATTGTCATTGCTGAAATACAAAAACTAGTCCTTGCAAAACGGGTTTCTTCTGGATAATTGACGTTGCTAGTGTACCCCGTTACTGGTGTACCTGGGCTGGTACTTCTGACCTTTTCCTATGGATCAGGGGTGCTGTGGATGGATCCCCCCTGGCCTATCACACTGGCCAGAGCTGAGGGTAGCGAGCAGAGCGGTGGTACTGGTTGCTGGGTCCAAACCTCAGAAACAGCCGGGAACGGATTAGAGTTGGGTCTAATTTGTAGGTAACAGGGATAGAGAAGTTTCCAAGAAGGTCTTTGAAGCAAATGATGTTTATTTGCACACCCTGGTTGAAGGTACCAGGGAGCAAGTCGGATGAAACAAGAAGAACAATTTTCAATACAAAACAGTGCTTTTTATACAGCTTAGGACACAGCCTCACAGGATAGGCCAGCCCCTGAGGTCTGAGCTATTTTTAGAATCAGGATGCAATTTGTTTACCCAAACATGGATTTACATGCAATGTAAAGATAACAATATTTACACTTACCTGTGATATCCTAAAACTTGCTGTGATTTCCTGCATCTTGTTTTAGACACAGGGAATCTAACGGCAAGTCTAATTAAACCTTCCTGTGCCTTCGGGTGCTGGACCCTCACACATCAAAAGGTCTAATTAACATGAGATTAACATGGGTCCTTTCTTCAGACAGTTGCAGAATACACATTCCAAAAGAAAAGTTGCAAAACCCCAAACAAGTCATTTCGCTACCAAAATACACAAAAGACTTCCTCAACGAATACCTCAGAAATAATGCATTTCCTCTAGCAAAGTTAAAACAAAACCGAATTTCTTCCCCTGGTCTCAGAAATAAAGATATTTCCTTTACCAAAATACACACAATATAAAAAATAAATACATTTGCAATGTGCGCTATTTCCTTTAAGTAGATTTATACCATTATTTATTTATAAGTGATCCAGTCACAGGTTTCCTCGCAAAGTTTATGTAAATCCATTAGTCAACCACATTTGGGAAATATTTCTGTGTTTACATCATTAAAACAACTGAAGTGTAATAAGACAAATATTTCAGAAAGGAAGTTAAGGAAAGAGATGAGTGAAATGTTGATCTTATAATGATGCACCGGCTGATAGTATGTAGCTAAATAAATTCAATGACACAATCAAAACCCAAAGCTGGATATTTATTTATTCTGGTGGGCAGTGGAAGCCGGCAGCTATGTGGGCTGTGATTGATATTGTTTTGTTACTCACATCAGATTTACAGGAACGATGAAAGGTCCCCTCCATATAAGAAGAAAAAACATTATAAATGTATATTGATAATATAAATGTTCATTAATATAATTTATCACATGCCAAGCGTATCTAGTAATGCTGAGAAATATCTGTGCAGATGCCGAGTTTAGGGGAACGGGTGATTTGGCAACTGGTGCTGTGGGCGAGTCTGTGTGGGTTACACTGGGTGGGCTGGGTTATATACCATCGTGGCCAGAAATATTGGCATCCTTGCCATTATCTCTAATGATGCATCACTTCCTCCAGAAAATAGTTGAAATTAAAAAATTATTTTGATAGCCACATATGGATTTATTTGGTTTAAAGTGGTATAAAATACAAAAGCAGAAAAATGTAGATTTATGGACCGGAGAAAATTATTGGCATCATTTAGAAGTAGTTAAAAATAATTAGATGTCAAACAGGTGATTATTTGCCACTTTGGAACTGAACTCACCTGTGGTGAGTAGCAGGTGTCTGCAATATAAAAACATTTATTAGACAAACTTGAATATACAGTACAAAAAGGATTCTTTTTCCCATTTTGTGTCGCTGTGTGCACTGCTATGGAGAAAAGAAGTAAAATCAGAGAAATGTCGGAGGAGGTCAGACAGAAGATTGCAGACAAACATGGACAATCTCAAGGCTACAAATCAATCTCCAGCGATCTTGATGTTCCTGTTTCCATCGTACATAGTGTTATTAGAAAGTTTAAGGCCCGTGGCACTGTGGACAACCTCCCTGGACGTGGGTGCAAGAGAAAACGTGATTGAGAATAGCAGCACTGGATTATTCAAATGGTGGATAAAGCTCCTTAATCAATTGCCAAACAGATTGAAGCTGACTTTCAACTTGCATCACCCATCACAAGCTCAAAGAAAAGGGGTTATATGGTAGGAGGCCCAGGAGAGCCGACGGCTGAAACATATGAAAGCTCAACTTGAGTTTGTCAAAACACGACTGAACAACCTAAATTCCTTCTGAGAATGCCCTGTGGAAAATTAGACTATATTAGAGCTTTTAGGAAAAGCACATATTTGTTTACAGAAAGCAAAATGAAGCTATTGGAGAAAAGAACACCTTCCCTACACTCAAACATGGAGGAGGTGCAGTGATGTTTTGAGGTTCATCTATGCCTGGGTGCCTTCCATCAATAAGTCAGGAGACTGCAAGGCCATTTTGGATAGTATGAATGTTGAACCGAGTGTCATAGAGCTGGATCGATGTGGAAAGGTCATGGGCCTTTCAGCCGGACAATGACCATGAACACATTTCAAAAAGGCCTTCAGGAATGGTTCAAGACAAGACGCTGGTCTGTTCTGAAGTGGCAGCAATGAGTCCAGGGGCTAGATTTACCAAACTGCGGGTTTGAAAAAGTGGAGATGTTGCCTATAGCAAACCAATCAGATTCTAGCTGTCCTTTATTTAGTACATTCTACAAAATGACAGCTAGAATCTGATTGGTTGCTATAGTCAACATCTCCACTTTTTCAAACCCGCAGTTTAGTAAATATACTCCCAGATCTGGGGAGAGAACAGCAGTTGGGAGACGTCACCTTCATGTCTGGGAGAACTGGAGCTGTCTGGACCAGACAGCCGGTAGAGAGGTGCCTGAAGCTCATCCATGGCTACAGGAAGCGGACTAAAGGCTGTGCTACCAAATATTAAGTATAGGGTGTCAGTCGTTTTGTCAATGTCATGTCTTCATTTTTTTCTACCTTGCAAAGATTCTGTAATATTAAGAGAAAGAATTGTTGAGACCAAATCCTGTGGTTACACATTACCTTATGTTTAGAGAAAATTGCGAGTTGTTTGGAAAAAAATCCAAGCGGGACGATATTTTTGGCCACAACGGTATATACCATCATTAGCCTGTAAGCTGCGGCACTGGTGAGGATGATAACTGGACAGATGAAGAACACTTTATGTTATCAGAGAACATTGTGCTTTGTTACTGAGATTATATCAATATACTTTGTTTACATATGATGTAAGTAGCCAGTAAACTATGGAGCTAGTAAAAAAAACAAAACAATAGAGACAGAAAAGTGTCAGAACGTGGAATAACAGAACAATTCTATCTGCAATACATTGGAGACATACCAGTCTTATTTATCCAGTGATAAATGGGGGTCCACAGGCCAGACATGACATGGACTACTGGGGGTAAGTGATGGAGGGGGATTCAGGGACTTTATTTTTTAATTTGGATATGGAAACTATTGCATGCGTTAGTGATGATGGCAGCAGTAGGTCCTTGGTGGATCTCAGTGGTGTAGGTGTATTTGGAGATTGGTTTTGTGATCTAAGTAAGCTTGGTGTGATACAGAGGGATTAGTAAGTAGTGGACACCAGTTTTTATAAACCAGAGACAATAGATATCCACGTTGAGAGCCACTTCTGGTCTCTAACCCTGGCCTCGGGCTGCCGCTGCCACCATCTACCCCTATGACTTCACCCCCTCAACGCATTGCCCACGGATGTTTCCAGTGTTGCTCCTGAGGCCCACAGATGATCCTGATTGTTCTCCTCTCCTGATGCCCACTGATCTTCCACCGATGCTCCTCTCCTGTCCCCCATGCCTCCTCCACGCTGGTGCCCTCCCTCATCTGATGTCCCGCTCCTCCTTATAAGCCTCCTAGCGCTCCACAGCCTTTCTCCCTGGGACTGAGACTCTGCATCATCCTATCGGGTTGGCACAATACTTCGATCTGTACCCCAGTAACTTTAGGTAGCTTTTTGCTTCTATTGCCTCACTGCTCCACTTATTATTATTATCATTTATTTGCTGGGCGTCACAAGGTTTCCGCAGCACCGTACACAGTACAAACAGTAGTACAAAACAGGGTGACAAAGTACAGAACAATAAACACAAAGTACCAATGCTTCAGGAACTGCGGGAAGACATATGGGAGTAAATGTATGAATCTCTGGATTCTTCATCTCCGGCGTGTTCAGCCTCTTCAGCGCTTAAATTTAAAGTGGCGCTGCATTGTAAAGGGAAGTTTCCCTTTACAATGCAGCGGCGCTTTAAATTTAAGCGTTGAAGAGGCTGAACACGCCGGAGATGAAGAATCCGGAGATTCATACATTTACCCCCTGGAGTAAAGACAGAGCAGAGGAACCGGTATGGAGACAGGAGGGGAGGGGGGGGGGCCCTGCTCTTAAGAGCTTACATCCTAAGGGAGGGTGAAACAAAAACAGGCACAAAAGGGAGCCAGTGAAGCAGGGGGAGAGGAGAGAGGGGCCAGGGGAGAGAGGGAGAACGAGAAGAGTGGATGAGGGATAAGGTGGAAGAGGTGGGGTTTAAGTGCCCGTTTGAAGGAGCACAAGTTGGGAGAGAGACGGATGGAGCGAGGGAGGTTGTTCCAGTGCAGGGGGGCAGCTTGGTAGAGGTCCTGGATTCTAGAGTGGGAAGAGGTGATCAGAGTGGAGGAGAGGCGACGGTCATTGGCCGAGCACAGGGAGCTGGGCGGAGTGTGAATGGTGAGGAGGTTAGAGGTATAGGGGGCAGTAGATTGGGAGAGAGCTTTGTAAGTGGTGGTGAGGAGTTTTAAAAGGATCCTGTAGGGGAAGGGTAGTCAGTGTAGGGCGTGGTAGAGAGGGGAGGTTGAGGAGGAGCAGCGTGAGAAACATGAGTCAAGCAGCCGCATTGAAAACGAAGCGGAGAGGGGCGAGATGGTAGAGGGGGAGGCTAGTGAGGAGAAGGTTGCAGTAGTTGAGGCGGGAGATGATGAGTGGATGATTGTTTTGGTAGCATCTTGAGAGAGGAAGGGCCGGATGCGGCCGATGTTGCGCAGTTGGAAGTGACAGGCTTGGGCAAGGGATTGGACGTGGGGGGCAAAGGGGATAGAGGAGTCAAGGGTGACACCGAGGCATCGGAGTTGGGTGACAGAGGAGATGGTAGTGTTATTGACAACGATAGAGAGGTTTTGGTGGGAGGGGAGTCTGGGGGGAGGGAAGACAATAAGTTCAGTTTTAGAGATATTGATTTTGAGAAAGTGCGAGGACATCCAGGAGGAGATGGCAGAGAGGCAGTCAGATACACGAGAGAGGAGGGTGGAAGAGAGATCAGGAGAAGAGATGTAGAGTTGGATGTCGTCTGCATAAAAGTGATACTGAAGACCAAAGGAGGTAATAAGAGCACCGAGGGAGGAAGTGTAGAGTGAAAAGAGAAGGGGTCCAGAACAGAGCCCTGGGGGACGCCAACCGGGAGAGGGTGGAAGCGGAGCCAGACATGGAGACAGAGAAGGTGCAGTTAACGAGGTAAGAGCAGAACCAGGCATGGACTGAGCCAGAGAGGCCAAGAGAGAGAAGAGTTTGCAGAAGGAGGGGGTGATCCACGGTGTCAAAAGCCGCGAAGAGGTCAAGGAGAATGAGTATGGAGAAGTGACCCTTGGATTTGGCTGATAGGAGGTCATTGGTAACTTTGGCCAGGGCACTTTCAGTGGAGTGGAGGGGGCGGTAACCAGATTGGAGAGGGTCGAGGAGGGAATAGCCTGAGAGGTATCTGGTGAGGCGACAGCAGACTATCCGTTCAAGTAATTTGGAGGCGTAGGGGAGAAGTGAGATGGGGCGATAATTGGCAAGGGAGGTGGGGTCAAGATTGGGTTTTTTGAGGATAGGAGAGATAAGAGCGTGTTTAAAAGAGGGTACTACACCAGAGGAGAGTGATAGGTTGAAAAGGTAAGCAAGGTAGGAGCAGGCAGTGGGAGAGAGAGCGAAGGAGGTTAGAGGGGATGGGATCGAGAGGACAGAGGGTGGAGAGGAAAGAATGAGGGAGCGAACTTCTTCGCCAGATGTAGGACAGAAGGAGCACCAGAGTTGTTTATTGGAGGGGGCAGTGGGAGAGGGGTTGGAGGAGATGTTGAGTCTGATGGCCCCAATTTTGGAACAGAAAAAAGTGGCGAAGTCCGCAGCGGAGAGGGGAACTGGGACAGGAGGGGAGGGGGAGATAGGAGGGAGTTGAAGGTGGCAAAAAGGCGGCGAGGATTAGAAGACTGAGAAGAAATTAGGGACTTAAAGAAGGTTTGTTTAGCAAGGGAGAGGGCAGAGCAGAATGAGGAGAGGATAAATTTAAAGTGAAGGAAGTCAGCCAGGGAGCGAGATTTCCTCCAGAGGTGTTCCGCCGTGCGAGAGCACCTTTGGAGGAAGTGGCTAAGTTTGGAGTGCCAAGGTTGGGGGATGAGGCGGCGTCGGCGGATAGGAAAGGCAGGGGCGACAGCATCCAAGGCAGTAGTGAGGGAATGGTTATAGAGAGAGGCCGCTCAGGGCATGCCAGGGAGGGAAGGGGGGAAAGGAGAGAATAAAGAGAGGCAGAGAAAGAGGTAGGGTCGATCGCTTCAAGGTTGCGTCTGGTGAGGGTAGATTTCGGCAGGGGGGGGAGCAGGGGAGGACAAAGGAGAGGAGATGGTGGTCAGAGAGTGGGAAGGGGGCCATGAAGAAATCGGAGATCACAGTGATGAGAGAAGACAAGGTCAAGGGAGTGGCCAAGACGGTGGAAGAGGTCCACTAGGTGAGGCCTAAGGAGGTGGAGAAGGGGAGACGTTTTCCCCGAGACTCTGCTCTTCATCACATCCATTGTCACAACACTTTTGCCTGCACCTTAGCCACGATTGGTACCTGTTATTTATTGTCTTTATTATTTCACTGTTTCTGTTGTTGTCTTCCATGCCTTAATTTTATTTCTTATCTCTCTCCCCTTTCTATCACTCAATTTTCTATTTTTTTAATCTGTATCTAGTTGCATTTGCATCTACTTTATCCACATTTCATTCCATCTTTTGCGCTCCTCTGCTCTCTCTACCACTTCGCATTATATGTCAGGCTACATTAGTCATTCCACTTTATCTCATATTACACGACCTACCATGCTTTTACGCCACATCCTCTCACTTTCATACTAGGCCTCTTTAACTGACTACATCTCACTCTTACTCACATTCCACGTGTCTTATTCTTTGTCTCCCCCATTCTCTGCATCCGCATCTGTCAACTGACGCTTCTCACTTCCCGTCCTCCTTGTATCCTCCCACCTCTCCCTTCACCCCCTCACTCTGTCACCCTACCTCCTGCCACCACCCTCTATTCTGCCCTCCCTTCTCCCCCCCCCCTGCCCCACCTCACCCTCTCCACCCCGCATTCCCACGCGCACTGCTCATCTTGACGACCTTATTCCCATCTCCCCTCTTTCCTCCTGTGCTTTCTGGAACAAACTGACAGCTATCCATGACCTCTTTTTATCCAACTCTCTCAACCTTCTTGCCATTACTGAAACCTGGCTCTCCGATTCTGACACTGCCTCCCCTGCTGCCCTCTTTTATGGTGACCTCTCCTTCACTCACTGCGCCAGACCAGGTGCCCGCCCAATCGGTAAAGTGGGCTTCCTCCGATCCTCCACCTGTACTTTTCGAGTCATCCCCCCTCTCCTTCTCCTCTATTGAAGCCCACTCTATCCGCCTCTTTTACCCCCATCTCCGCGTCACTGTCATCTACCGCCCCCCTGGTCCCACCTCCCTTTTCCTTGACAACTTTGCTGCCTGACCCCCCCATCATCCTCGGTGACTTCAACTTCCCTATCGACAACCCCACTGACCCTGCTTCCAGTAAACTGCTTACCCTTTCTTCCTACCTTGGTCTTACTCAATGGACCTCTTCCTCTACCCACTGCCTTAGTCACTCCCTTGACCTTGTCTTCTCCTACCTATGTGGTCTCTCTGACTTCGCCATTTCTTCCTTTCCTCTATCCGACCACCATCTCCTCTTTCTCACTCTCTTCTCCTGCTCCCCTCCCCCTGTCCATATGCAACCTTGACACTCTTGATCCGGCTACTCTGTCCTCTTCTCTCCTTTCATTCCAGGCCTGCTCCAACCTGGCCGTCTCCCTCTACAACCACACCCTCACCTCCGCTCTTGATGCGGTCACCCCCCGCCCACCCTCACCTCTCCAAACCCCAACCCTGGCATTCTCCCTTCTCATCCTTCTTGATCTCTCAGCAGCCTTTGACACCTTCGACCATCCCCTCCTGCTCCACACCCTCCAGTCCACTGGCCTCTCTGGCCCCGTACTGTCCTGGTTCACCTCTTACCTTGCCGACCGATCTTTCTCTGTCACCACCTCTGGGTCTCTCCCCCCCCTCCTCCCTTTCAGTTGGGGTCCCTCAGGGCTCTGTTCTTGGACCCTTACTCTTCTCACTATACACCTCTTCCCTGGGTGAACTCATCAGCTAATACGGCCTCAAGTACCACCTTTATGCTGACGACACTCAACTCTACCTCTCCTCTCCTAATCTCTCTCCCTCCGCTATAGGGTCTCCGCTTGCCTTCCAGTCTCCCACTTAACTACCTACCTTATCTTCTACCTCTCCCCCTTCCCTGATTCAGCCTCCGTTCCCCCCTTCTCTCCCTTGTGTCTCTTTATCGGTCTACCCCTCCCCTTAGATTGTACGCTCCTTTGAGCAGGCTCATCTCTCCTCCTATTTCCACTTCTAACTCTGCGCTCCAGCTACTTAGCCCTCCTCCTCGAGGACCTTCTGCCCTCCAACCCCTCTCGCTTATCTCTTCACTCCTCTGGGGCTCTCCCTGTCATCCACTCTCTCCCTTCTTGAGCTCAGGCGTATGTGAATCTTCCCTCTCCCTCCGCCCCTCTCTCTCGCTGTGCTTTGAGCTTCCGGACTTACTGTGCTTTTTGTTAATTGTACCGTGCTGTCTCACCTTGTACTGTGATATTGTTTGTCCCTGTACAGCGCTACGGACACCTTGTGACGCCCTATAAATAAAAATTAATAATAATAATGTATGTTTGGATTATATTCTCCCAAGGAAGTAGCTTAAAACTCTACAATATATTTTTATTGTTTCAGTGAGATTATCTTTTGCACTGATGAGCCCCAATACGGAAGACACTCTCTGTTAGCAGGATTCAGTCCCAGCACTGGTAAAGCAATGACTTGCAGAATGTAAATTGCATCACCCGGAATTCTCCTGAATTAGGGCAGCTCATATGGACATTACACAATTTTTTCTGCTGTACTCGAGAACATGAAACCACACCATAGTTCTAGCTGTATTATTCCCAGGCTGTAGGAGAGCGCACAGAGTTATGGGAAAATATATCTGGCGGAGCAGAAAGAAACAACACAAGACACACAGAGCTGGAAACCATCGCTACACTTGTTTAATTACTGGTTTTATCTGTCTCAGGCGTTCTGCGTGGTGTACAGACAACCTCACATGGGTGGGGTATTATTTCCAAGCCCCTTCCCCACTGGATGGCTGGAGAGGACATCTTTTCTGGTGACATAAACACACTAAAATAACCGAACCCTCAAATAGGGAAACGAAATATAAATAATTGATGTTGCTTTTGTTCTCTGTTAAGTCCAGGTAGTGACACACTGTATAACCCTCCAGATCATAACACTGTCTATGTGACCGGTCATCTTGTGGTCTGCGGGAGAGGATGACGATAACTGGAACTGTAGATGGCTTAATCAGAATCGGGTAGGGAGTTGTCAGGTACACACAGGTAGGAATAAATTAATAAGGTGCAAACAGGGATGTAAATAATAAAAATAAATCTATAAATTCGTTACGTGGTCAGGAGAAGGGGCATCTGTATCCATTGTGACATCTGGATCCCGCTCCCTCACTTAGAGAGCGGTAAATGCATCATCCACAGCAATTAGCGAGACATTGGGCCGAAGCTAAGGTTCTGAACCGCAGACCAGTCCATACATTTTATAGTAATAAATGAAGCAACTCAAAAGGATAATTTCATTCTGAACTTCTTCCCCCCCTCTTCTTCAAACACCTTTATCATAGGGCCAGGAAAACGGAGTGGTTATTAAGTGGTTTCTTTACTGTATCTGTACCACAGAGTTCATAACTACAAAGGGGATCGAGATGTGCAAACATTAGCTGTATACACAGTGAAATCGATAGAGAAGAGTCAGACCCTCCGCAGTCTCTAGACTATTAAAAAAAAACAACAACATAAAAGTTAAATCGTATCAGGACGTCATAAGAAGGCAACACCTGACAGTGACCACTTCTAGGATGACAAAATGCTGCCAGTCCTTGGCAAACTTTATAATCAATTCCTCAAAGAGTAGGCAGCGGATTCCTGGAGAGGCAAGTACGGCCATCCATGGCACCACAACAGTGTCCTATATGTTCGCACCGGTAATAACGACAAATTATAACTCCATGTGCGACAAACAGCATAAATCCAACTCTGGCGTGAGGCAGCGAGACAAGCAGAAGCCTTTTCTGTAGCTGTGTCCCATTATTCTGTGGAGGAAAGAGATTTAACTTGGCCAACGAGTGACACAATCGATGTGAGCTCTCTTCTTAGGCCTTTACGAATGAAGGAACCGAG